>NW_010190707.1:36784-65128 GCF_000695765.1 Mesitornis unicolor | reverse complement strand
GTTTTTCTGTTCAGTTCTATGAGAAAAATGTAAGTTTCATGTACTTTTACTGCAGTTCTGTTTTCAAACATGTCCTTATAAAATGCTAATGTCAGATACTTTGAGTGTATTTTCCTGAATAGAACAGCAAGATCACAGTCAGGGAACCTTTTGTACTATCTTCATGAGTCACAGTCATACACACAGTTAATAATTTGTGAACAATTTGAGTGTGAATCACATTCATAACATATATTGATGAACCATTATGTGTGCTATCATATTTTTAATGTTTCCGATGGAAACAAGGCCTAAACAATTGTACTCTCCGTCAGTTTTGATCCTCAATTAGCTTTTGAACCTATTGGCTGGTTTGTTTAAACTTAACAGAAATGTTAATAAAAAAATTATTGCAGGTTTCATGATAAAAGTGGGTGGATAGAGCAGAAGTACTCTGATGGGGGATGATATTATAGTTAAACTCCTACCTTACTAGACACCAAAGAATCTGCTTGAGAAAAAATACTTTACATAAATGGTAAATATCCTTTGGTGTTTGGTATGCACACCTTCTGAGACAGTCATCAATCACAGACCATAAGTCAGTAGAAAATCAGTCTCTTAGTTCTGATATTCAGTAAACTGTTTATTTGACTGTGATTTTATTTTCTGGCTTTGTATGGTATTTGCCTAGTATTTTGCAACCTTGGTAATCTTCAAAGCATTGATCCTACAGACAACCAGGCTGCTTGTATGTGTAGTATTAACAATGGTTGTTTTTGCAGACTTGATCTTCAAAATTACTTTGCCTCAACGTAGATACTTAAATTTGGATTTATTGGTTTACTCAACTTTAAAAACATTTTCATAAACATAGAATTGTTTGCGTGCTAATCAACCTCCCCTCAGTTAATGAAGAAAATGGATTATTTTTGTTTTATTTTTCAGTTCACACAAAAATGTGAACCAGATCGTGGAAAGAGTAAAGAAAGATGCTGTGTTTTGATGGTTTAGCTATCTGTAAATAAACTAGTGTAATTGTTGAAAATAATCTAGCTGCATTACTGAAGTTTTCCATCTAAGAGAGGTTAAATTGACTTGATAAATAGAATAGAGCCAGTTATGATGCATGCTTCTTCCAGTATCTGCACTGGTTCAAGAACTGTATTTTGGAGCTGTTCTTGAATAAATTACTCCCAAATCATAGAAGTGTCACTGAAATCAGGAATAGAAAAACCTCTTAACACCAGTGTAGCATTAAGAAGCAGGCATTCTTTATTCAACATCGGGTGTGAGGGACATTATTTATTCCATCCAAGCTTGCATGACTGCTGACAATTTTCTTGGTATGTTTATACACTAAAGTTTCAAGATTGCATAATCTGAATTACAATGATTGGTAGCATTTTAAATATAATTAGAATACATTTAAATATCTGCTGAATCATTCTCAGATCGAACTGTGCTTGAGTCCAAGGGGTCCTTCGGTGGTCTCTGGTGGTCCCCTGTGGTTCTGAAGAGGCACTCTTGCTGTTCTTTCCATGAACTTTGGGTCTTTCTCTCAGATATGGTCTTTCCTAGACCCTTTTCCTCAGCATCCTTATCTTGATCTCAGTCGATGTTCAGCTGGTTAATCTGTAGTCCTTCAGAATGTATGAAGATGTATCTGTACTAGGATGTATCAGTGTACTAGGATGTATTAGTCATAGTTACAAAAATCATGTCCTTGAGTGAGTTCTTGTTTGAGGCCCCTTACAACAAAAGAGCCCAGAATGTCAGAATGTCAGTGATCCATTCAGATCCTTGCAGACCTTGGAGGCTGGTGTTGATCTGTGTAATGTCATTGAGATTTAATTCCTTCTAACTCTCTTTCTATGGATTTTCCTGAGAAAAGAGTGATCAGAACCTTGTCTTGAGACTACAGCTTAGGTCTGAAAAGAAGCCACACTGGAGTATTGTGCTGAGTACAAAATCAATAATGCTGAATTTAGCAGGTTATGATTTCCATAGCAACCAATGCTCATATAGCAAATTCAGGATGATTCTGTATAATGACTGGAGAATCAAACACAAGAAGATACTGTCAAATGAGGCACAATCCTGCTAAGATTTTTCATGTAGGCTGTGCAACATGGCAGTGTCTCAAAGTGGACCAATGGCAAAAAAGTCTGCAGTGGAATCTCAGAGTTCTTCAGTTACTTGATATTTTTGACACAGTTTAAATATTTTGAGTAAAGGTTTAATTTAAACTTAAAAATGTTAGTACTAGACCTGAGAAAAGGTCCTTTTAGCCAAACGTTATCTCTGTATCTTTCTATAATGGGTACCTTCTATAATGGACAAGTGTAAAGAGTCAAAGAAGTATGTGATGATACATTACCAAATTACTCTCAGGCTCTAGGGATTACTGATGAGGGATCTCTTTGCAAGTAACAGGCCCAGGTAGATTTTTGTTTCATTAATTTTCCAGTAATCTTTGGGCCTAATGTCCTGTCTCCACAGTATCCTGTTGCAAGAAGTTCCATGGCTGAACAAGTTTCTTTATAAGAACAAGCATCTTTTGTTTATGTTAAATCTGTCACATACTGGGTTTTGTATTGGAAGAGCCTGTGAATTATTTATTTATTGTCCCAGATATCTGTAGTTTCCAGAAGTAGAATTTATATACCAGAGGATTTTATGCTAGGATTTTGAATTTAAGACCAACGCACAGACTTTTTTGTCCCCGCCCCTAAGGGAAATATTCCTCATTGACTTACGGGAAGTTACGCAAATATTTAAAATTAATCACTTGTAAATCTTGTACATGCATAGGAGAGAAAGCAAATGTATGTGAGCTGAAAATACATGTTTGCAAGTGTCATAAAGCCTTTTAATTGGATGCTACAAAATGTTGATTAATTAAAGTAGTAGAAGATGACTGATTTCAAATGAAAATAGTTCTTCTGATGCTTGCTGTAACAATGTAAGGTTTCAAATAGCCACTGGAGGTCTCACTGATTTAATGTTAAAAGACAATCTGGTCGTCTTGGCTAGGATGATATTAATTGGTGCGTTAACCATTTGAAGAATACTGGATGATAACAGAATTTTTGAAGATAATGGGCAAAGAACACTTACATTTTCATCTCAAAGAATAGCACTCTTGTGATTAATACCTATGTCACAATGTGGGAACATTTACAAAGGTTTGGAAGGTAAGAAGATCTAAATGTTACAGAATAAACATAAAGGACCAGATTTTCCACCCTCTTACCATAAAAATCTAAAAAGTCATCCTGTCAGGCAGTAAAGTTTCCCCATTTTGAGGAGCCACTCATACATCTGACAGATTTTCCTTTCCCTCCTCTGTTCTATGGGTGTCACCGGAGCCTCAGCGATGAGTCAGGTCCAGGGCTACTTGGTAGAGCTGGCATCAAATGCAACAATTTTAATTGGTGTCAGTTTCTTGTGGTATTTTAAATCAAGTCTGTCTTTCATTGCACTTAAATAGAACTTAGTTTTCAATAACTTTGGCAGCAATGAATACTGCTTATGTATTCTAATATTTTTGTGTTTTCCTCAGCCTGAATTTTTCCCTTGTCCTTGCTTTGTTGTTTTTGTTGTTGTTGTTGTTTGGTTTTGGTTCTTTTCAATAATTTTTCTTGGATATGTAGGTTATCGTCATATCCCTGATACAATAAATTTAGCTAAATGGTTTATATTCAGTATTGCCATCTTGCATGAGTTCACAGCACTATTTACCACTGTTCTGTGAGATAAACATGTGCTGAACAAAATACACTGTTCCTAGAGTGATTTTGCCATTCATATGTGGGGTAATATATTTTTTTCTGCTCCTTTGAGTATGCTATCCCAGAATTTCACTAAGTCTGTTGCCTTACTTCATGGAAACTCATCTGAGTTGTTGTTCTCCAGTGGTCATATTCAGTTCTGCTTATTTCCAAATAATTCCCTTTAACTGAATAGCTATTTGAATTTCTTCCTATGAGTTTGAATCCTGCATTTTGCAAGCTAACTCTTTTTAAAAAAAATATTCCTGCTTGTATGTTTCAACTTTTCAGTGTTGCTGGTGACTCCTTTCTTTATTTTACATACTAGAACAGTCATCTGTTGCAAAGGATACACAGAACTTTGAATTTGTCTTGGCAGGTAAACCTTCTTCATTCACAATTCAGTATATATATTTTTATTTTCTCAATGTTTAACTCACATCTTCCTAACAATCAGGTTTTTAGTAATTCATCTAAAGAAAAATATCCACCAGCTAAACTCTCCCCTTATACTTTACCATGCAGTATCTATACAGAAAATAATTTAACAGTTATAACTATGGATTTGAAAGAAGATTCTACCTGTAAATAAATTTTGTCAGCGTCCATCCTTCTTACTACTCAAACTAAAAACATTCATCAGACTCACCTCTGCATTGCATTTACCCCATTTTTGCTGTTCTCAGGGTCATGTTACAAATCTGATACAAAAAAGAAGTTCTTCAGATGACTTCACTTCTAAAACTGCTGTATGTTGGAAATATGCTCAGTCTGAAACCTTGTCCTTTTTTCCAGCTGTATCCCTTTATCTAGTGAAAGGTATTGCCTCTGCCCTAAACTACACCAGTTAGAAGAACAGAGGAGAACATGCCTTTTTTTCAATTATCCTAAGAATATCCTTGGCCGAAGTCTTGCTTGGCCATATTTGAATGCTAACTCATTATTTATACATATATACAGACTTACCTTTTTAAAAAAAAAGAGTTAGCAAATTCATAGAAGAGAAACACAGGCAAACTGATTCAGCTTGTCTTACAGGTATTAAACCTTAATGCCTTTTCTTGTTTTTAGCAGCACATCAGCAGTGTTGTCATGGATACTGAGCCAGGTCACATTTTGCCAGCTTACAGCTGTGCTAAAAATGGTGTTTTCCATTCCCACCTGTTAACCATTCTCATGAACTTGATTGAGCATCCACTGAAATCAGTGAAAAGTCTTTGGTCATCTCAGCAGATTTTGGACTAGGATATAAGTGAACAGTAGAATGCCAATAAACATTGTGTTTCATATTAGTTGTCAGATATTTTTTACTTTTTATTTCACTGTTGAAAATTATGTACATGTTATGAGTTTTTCCTCATGCTGGAACTCACCAAACTTTAGGCTTCTGCTGGCTTAGTTTAGTAGTGCATCTTGCTATTCCTCCCCTAGTAACCTATTGTCATTGCAAAAGAGGCATGCAGGCTCAAACTATTATGTCTTGGGCCTACCTTTTGGAAAATACTTTTTTAAAACTTCTATTATGGTGTGTAAGCTTTGCATCAGAGGTCCAAAATGTAGACTGACACCAGACTGGGAAATCATTCCCTTATATTGTTATCTCTTCTGGCACTTACGGCTTGGTATAAGCTCACTGGGAGCACGTTCCCCCTCTGGGTGCAGCTGGCCGCAGGGACCAGGGCCAGCATAAAGCCAGTGCAGCCAAAGGCGGTCCCTTCCCACTGTTTACAGTGTTCAGGAGGCGGTCCCAGGCAGTGCTACGGGGAGGCCGTGCCAGGGCCTGCAGCAGCTGCTTCCAGCTGGGTCTGGCCCAAGCTACAGTCCCTGCTATGTCACAGGCATGCTTGTGCATGGCCAGGGACCCTGGGCCTGCCAGCTATGTTGTCACACTGGGCTCCCAGCAGCTCTGCCCTTAGGGAGCTTTGTTGGTCCTTGCTTTTCCCCAAGGAAAAGCTGTATCTTAACACTATTGTGTTTGTAATACCTCCTTTTTTTGTCTCTTACTGTAAATTCAAACCCCACCAATACTGTGTGCCAGCTTACAGGACAAGCTAGTGGGATTTCAGTTTCTCCTCTCCCAAAACCCTTTTTTCAACTCACCCTCCCCTCTGTGAAGCTGGAATTGCCTTTGCTGTGCAGCACTGCTCCTGCTGACTCACTGGTCCCACTCATCCTACTTGCTGTACAGCACAGAGCTGGGGTCTGTGCGACTCTCCCCGTTTTCAGCCTCAGGCCAGAGGTTGTATGAGGGACTGTATCCAAAATATTGCTGGTAGTTGAGACTTTATGAATTGTCTCCTTTTTTCTTTTTTTGTGAAATTCCCTAAACTTAGTGCTGGGCATGCTGACTTTTATCTTAGATGAAACAGTAAAGGCTATGGAAGGCACTAGCTTGATTCTCTGTGAAGACAAAAATATCGTTCATTTGTCTTGTTCATGTGTGTTCTGGAATGGGGTGTTTGGTGAAATAACCACTGCAGTGCCTGCATTTGGCAGAGGGAGGAGTGGGGATGTGTAAGCTTGATTCACATTTTTTACTAAATCTGCACTGTGGCACTGTGCATACATCTGTGCCTCTGGGACATGCCTGCCAGAATGCATCCTCGACTCTCCAGCCATGTACTGCATAGCCTAAGGACTGGCCAAAATGTGCCTTGACTTAATTCCTGTGGAATCTGTGGTCAGTGGTGGCAATTGCTTGCAGCTGTGTCTTTACTGAAGTGCAATCTATGAGACACAGTTGCATACTCAACCAAATCTGGTCAGAACTTCCCCTTTCAGCCTTCTCAGCTTAGATAACTTGCCTTGCAAATTTGCATATTGAGGCTGTCGCTAGGTCATTGGTCTGTGTAGCATTCCAATAGAGTATAGCTTTAGTATCAAATTCTACAACTGTCTTTAGAGAGGACTGCTCTTGTTTTGCAACTGCAGTATGGTAAGGATATAAATCTGGAACAGGAGTGTTTAAAAAAGCTGTACAATGCATAAAACTTTGAGAATGTACTTAGGTTTTAGACTTACAAATGTGTTTTGAGAAGATAATAGAAACAAAACTGGGAATAAGGAGGATGTGTTTCAGGATACCAGGTAAAATAATTGTTACTTGAGATCGAATCACAGGGGTTTTTTTGGTTCAGCATTACAAAACTGCTTACAAAAATTATGATACTTTGGGTAGACAGTGTTATCCTTGGAGTTTGGGTCTTGACAGATAGGAAACATTTCATATCAGAAGAAATGGATTTCAAAGACCTTTGGTCGTCGGGTCTAGCGTTTTGTATGTATGCATAATGGTGAAACAAATCTGAAACAAGTTCCTGTCCTTCAGATCAGAGCAGATGAAACTGGCTCATTATTACTATTATATGGGGTTGGCCAAAAAGCAATTGCATTTTGGTTTTTTTTAATACATGGACATACACATCTTGAGATGTAACTAACTTCATGTTAAGCTGCAAACTCACTATGTAGCTTGACAGCTGACAGTCCAAAATTGTTTTAAGAAAGAAAATACACAATTTTGTTCATGATTATTTATTTGGCATTGATTGCAAAATAGAAAAGCAAAAGGAACATTTTCATCATAGTTTGCTGTATTACTTCCAGAAATGAAAAAATGCTGTGCAGGCTCATAAAAAGTTATGTGATGTGTATGGTGAAGATGTGTTAAGACTACAGCAGTGTCAGAATTGGTTTGCTAAATTCTGGTCTGGAGATATTCATGTTAAAGATGCACCACGCTCAGGAAGGCCAATCAAAGTTGCTAATGACAAAATAAAACACATTGATCGAATCAAATTGGCATTTAGCAATGCAAAATATTGCTGATAATTGTAACGCTGAAATTGAGCATTGAAAACCATTTAAAACAAATTGAATATATTAGGAAGCTCCATATTTGGGTACCACATGAGCTCAAATAAATTAATTTCATTAAGCATGCTGACATCTGCAATTCTTTCTAGAAATGTGAAGAAAACGATCCAATTTTGAAATATATGAATACAGGTGATGACACATGGATCATCTACAACAACAACAAAGGAAAAATATTATGGAACAAGTGTGATGAACCAGCTCAAAACACTTCACAAGCAGACCTTCACCAAAGGAAGGTGATGCTGTCAGTCTGGTGGGATTTCAAAGGTTTTGTGTATTTTGCATTTTTTCCAAGGAACCAAACCATTAATTTGGACATGTATTGTTGTCAACTGGATAAATTAAATGATAATATTAAACAGAAGTGTTCAGAACTGCTGAATCACAAAGGTGTTGTGTTTCACCGTGAGAACACTAGACCACATTCAAGTTTGGTCACTTGTCAAAAATGGTTGCAGCTTGGATGGGATGTATTAACACATCCACTGTATTTGCCACCATCAGATAACCATTTGTTTCATGCTTTACAAATTGCCTTGAATGGTAAAACCTCCACTGCTGTTGAAGATACCAAATCGTTCTTGGAAGTGTTTTTTGCCAAAAAAGATAGGAATTTTTTTGAGGGTGACATCATGAAGTTGTCTGAAATATGGAAAAAGGTAATTGAATAAAATGGACGCTATACTGTTTAATACAGTTTTTGCTTCCTATGAAAAAAGTCACTTTTCATTTACCCAAAAACCCCCCACAATTACTTTTTGGCCAACCCAATATATTATTATCATATGTGTGCTGGGTTTGCAACAGAAAGATTATATAGTAAAAGGTAAACTCAGCCTGAAAGCAGGAGATGGATTTCTTTCTCCATGGGCTCCAGTTGGCAGAAATATGCAAGCACAGTATGGATCTAGATGTGTGTTTTTTCTTTTGAGATAAAAGGTTGCATATGGGATGAATGCTCTGGCTTGTTCGTGCTCTATTTTCTCCTGCTTGGTATCAGCTACTAATCTGTGCTGCTGCAAGGGAGCACTCAGTCAAGATTGGGTTAGTTGATTTTTAAGAGCAAAAGAGCAGTCTAAACTTAGTATAGCTGGCCATCTAGGTCTCTGTTAAACAAAGAAGGACTGTTAAGAAGACAAAACTAGTTTGTACTTTGAATTTTCCTTTAAAAGAATCTTCTACTAACAACCCCATGCAGCGCTACAGCCTTGCGGAAGAATGGCTGGAGAGCTGCCAGGCAGAAAAGGACCTGGGGCTGTTGGTTGACAGCAACTGACCATGAGCCAGCAGCGTGCCCAAGTGGCCAAGAAGGCCACAGGCATCTTGGCCTGCATCAGGAATAGTGTGGCCAGCAGGACCAGGGAAGTGATCGTGCCCTTGCAGTTGGCACTGGTGAAGCCGCACCTTGAATACTGTGTTCAGTTTTGGGCACTGCAGTATAAGAAAGATATTGAGGTGCTGAAGAGGGTCCAGAGAAGGGCAACAAAGCTGGTGAAGGGTCTTTAGAATAAGTCTTATGAGGAGCAGCTGAGGGACTTGGGCTTATTTAGTGTAAAGAATAGGAGGCTGAGGGGACACCTTACCACTCTACAACTACCTGAAAGGAGGTTGTAGAGAAGTGGGTCTCACAAGTTACAACCAATAGGACAAGAGGAAATGGCATCAAGTTATGCCAGGGCAGATTTAGGTTAGACATTAGGAAAAACTTCTACACTGAAAGGGTTATGAAAGACTGGAACAGGCTGCCCAGGGAAGTGCTGGTATAACCTTGGATGTATTGAAAAGCTGTCCTAGATATAGTGCTCAGGGACATGGTTTAGAAGTGGGCATGGCGGAGTTAGATAGCGGTTGGACTTGATCTTTTCCAACCATAACAATTCTGTAATTCTGTGAGAGAGCCTATGCAGATTAACCCATTGTCTCTCAAAATTAATCCTTATGCATATCACTTGCCTTTTAACAATGTTGATCATTGACAACAGTAGTTGGATGCTGATCAGAGAAGTTTAGACTTCAAAATTGCCAGTTCACGCTTTGAAGTGTATTTTAAACAGCAAGATGTGTTGCATCTGTGAAATATCGAATTGCCTTTTATTAGGGACAGACACTTTTTCCACTGTCTGTGTATTATAGTTTTTTTAATGCAAACTATATAAACATAACAGAACTATGAAATCTCCTAAAACAGTATCTCTGGGATGTTTCTCTGACATTATTGTGCATTTTTGTATGCCTTGGTTATGCCTGAGGAGTCTGTAAACTTTCTTCAATATGTGTTAGAGCGTAGCGAGTGTTACCATGGTACCTTGTAACATTTTCCAATCAGCGGATGGAACCACGTGGGGAAAAAAAGATTCGAGTGCAGAATTTTGGAATGGAATAATGCTAAAATAAACTTGATATAAAAATGCTCCATATGATTGATGATAAATTAAAGCAAACACTCCTGTAATGTATCATCTGTTAGTTAAACATGTGCTAATATTTATCTGATCTGTACATAACCAAAGTCGATTACTGTAAATTAGTAACAGCTAATGACAGCCTTTACATAACTTGAAGTTGTATCCCGTTATTAAAGCCCACACCCTAATCCTTGAAAGAGTGGGAAAAAATAATCTTCAGAATGTTTAATATTGTACTTTCTCAAAAGGCGAAATTAGAATAGAGCCATCAGACTGAATGTGGGAACGGAGAATGTGGTGATTTAAGATTTTCTTAGAGTTGGTGTGTCACTGCAGTCAGAGCCTTTCTGGAGATGGGGGTGGGGTGCAAGAGGGAAAAGGTCTTCCTAAAGGATGTTAAATGGTAGCAAGGCTCCACACCAATCCTTTGAAAACTGATAGAGATCCCTAAAAAAAATCCATAGTTTACCTAGATTTTCCAAAGCACATATTCCTTATGACTGCTAAAATACATCACTTTGCCCTGTTTCAGAGCATCTTACCAAGTGTTGGTTTCGTGATATTTTCGAGAGAGATTCTAGGTAGCGAGGGTTTAAATATATTGCTTTTTTAATATAGTCAATCATATGATTGAGCTTTTATAGCTACAACATGCTTGCTGAAGACATACTGCTTTATCAGTATGGAATGCTTTGTATGCTCCAGTTTCAGCTTGTCACAGAATAAGGGTATGTTTTTCTCCAAGTGTTGTTCAAGTTGAAAAATTTTTTAGATATGAGTATATAAATTCCAGTATGGATTGTACAATATAGTAGCCAACTCCTGAACTTTCTCTACTCTGGCAGTTCAAAGAACAAGAGGACAAGTTAGGCAGTAAGAGGATCAAATTATTTTTGTCCTTTTGTCTGGTTCACTTTTATGGTGACCAAAATAAAGACATGAAGGAAGAGTCTGAAGCTCAGTCTAAAATCAGCAGTTCTTCAGCACATCTTTTGGCAACATCAGAGTTCTTCCTGCTGCATGAAGCAGATGAAAAGGAAGAAGATGGGTATTTTGCAACACTACAAATGTGAACACATAAGTGTGCATCAGATTTTAAGTTGGAAAAACAATAGCTTGAACCTTACTTTCCTTGGTGATTTGTCTTACATTAAGCTACTGTTGCACTAGCTATTAAAACTGTGTCCCTTCTGTGAATGAACAGAGAATTTCAGTATTCAGGGTAACATCTTTGGAAGCATTAAATGCATATACAAGCACTTTTAAATGGAAGAATGTAATTAGAACCATAAATTTGACAGTAATTCCTGCAAAATTACAATATTTTTCACTGTGCAGAAATCAAAATTAAGTGAAATGGATGTAGTTAGCATCTGGAAAGCATGATCACAGCTTTTTTGAGATAGTTGGATGTCATATTTATGGCACTCTGAGTGGGATCTATAGCTGTGACTCTGATTGTGTCTTATCATTCAGTTGTTGACTCTCAATGTGCCCCATTTATAATTGATCATTATGGAGGATGCCCCTTTCTGCAGCTCCAAAGTAAGAGGGAGTAGGAGGTCAAGTTCCCTTTAGTCATTCAACCAGGAGTGCTCCAATGCAATCATACATGCGGCCGCATACTGAAGACCTATTATTTGAGAAAGCAACTGTCTGCTATTTTCCCAGTGCAAAAATTGCCAGGGACAGAATAGGTTCCTTGGATTCAGTTCTCCTCCATTTAAGATTAGGAAAAACTCCTCTTTAGTTCTTTTCTTGCAGATACTCTGGTCACCTCTTTGCTCCTTATACTGTGTGCTCAGTAAAATCAGTACTGCTGGCTTTACTGCATGTGTGACTTACTAGAACACATGTTCCCTGGTGCTGAAAAAGGACTCATGATTTGAGGCAGCATAGATGTGGGTTATTTGGATAAATTCCTTGTATTCTCCTGGTTCTCCAGGAATTTCTATCAGTGGTGAACTAACGAGTATGCACACATCACGTTAAGAGTGAATATGTTCATTTCTCAGTCTATGTGCCATAATGTGTATTTACTCGCTTACTACTTTCCATACACCACAGGTATGCTTTCAGGATGGTTTGGCTCTACGTAAAGCCTCCTGCTCCATTTTCTGGGGCTGAAAAGTTTCTATTGTGTTTTTGGTTTGTTGGTTGTTTTTTTTGTTTGCATGCCATGTCTTTTATAATGGTGATATGGTCTATGACATATATCACTGAAATATGAATAGTGAAGATGATTATAATTAGAGGGAAGATAATGGTAACAAGGGCCCAGTTTGGTTTCAAATTAATCTAGAGATTCTCTTTTACTGAGTTTAGAAGAAGCCGTCTGAAGCAAATGAGAAAGATTCCTGTTATCTTGCACTGTTTGTGCATATTTGTTAATTAATAGACTTCACTGGACTTAACTGGGTCCTCAAAAATATTATAAATGAGAGAAGCATGTATTGGCTTGCTTCTGATTTTTGTCTTAGACATTCTGCAAAGAAAACCCTATCCTAGTGAATAGTGAGTAGTAAAATATTTAATGGGAGAAATACTGTTCCTTTTTATACTTGCATGAAATGTATTTTTGTTCATTAATTTATTCATTTATGTATTACTTCATCTCCAAAAGGTTTGTTATCTTCTCACAGGACAAGTAAGAAAACGTACCTCTTTTGAAATGTTTATAACATAGTATCTGTATGCATCTTCAATAAATAAAAAAAAAGTGAGGCCTTGTGCAGATAAAAAGGTCTCCTGCAAGAGTTATTGCAGAGTTGCCTCTCAGATTTTCAGATGATGTATTAAAGAAGAAGTTGCATGATATTTTTTTTTCCCCCAAGTAAAATCTAGTGTATCACATGTATGACAGGCTTTTTAATAGACAAGTAAATACCTGGTGTGTCTTATGCATGATATTCTGAGAATGCAGAAATTGGTAATGAGGAAGGCTCTGTAGGTAGATTTTCTGAGCAGCTATGATGGAATGTAGACCTGAAGCTGCATGAGTATGGTTTTTGTCCCAGGAGATAAGCTTTTTTTTTTTTCCTGAAACCTCTTTTTTTTTTTTTTCTAAAAATAAGTATGGATTGTAACTTTGCCATCAGAAGATAATTATATAAAGAGATGTTTAAACTTCAGCTAGGTTTGAGTTTGTTCATTGAGGTTTTTCTCACATTTGCTTGGTTCTATTTTTGCAGTTGCACTCCATGTTTTTGCCTTTATTTAGTCAACTATATTTGGCTCAGAAAATGTATCATAACATTACAACACGGTCTAGATAGCTTCCTGTATTAATATTTTTAAATTGTAGGTGGTTGAAATGGAAAAGGCAATAAATACCCTTATTTTTCTTATTACCATTTCCCAAGACTTGCTCTATCATCCTGTAACTGCCAAGAAGTTCTTTGTTAGAGATTTTGCTTTTTGCAGTAAAACTGATAAATGATGATACTTTCCCAGGCTTCCTCTTACTAAACAGCATGTGGAATGGAGCAGAGGTTTTGAGTGTGGGAATAGAAAATCCTTGAACACCATTCAAAACACTTGGGAGTTGCGGTTATTTTTAATGTGTGCTCAGTCATTAGGTGGACAAGCTGCTCACCTGCCTGTAGTTATCCAAAAAACATCAAACAACTCTGTTGTACTAGTCTTGTAGAGAAAACTACTTATTTGCCACCTGAGGAAACAGGAGAAGAAAGGAGGAAGAATTATCTCTTTAAAAAGATCCTAAATACAGAAGGAATTATGATTAAAAGGCCACCGAGTTGTTTTTCACAGAAACAGCTAATGGGAAGACTGAATTAGGGGAGAGACATATACAGATTGTTTTATGATTAGATGGAATTTGTTTGTTCTTAATACTATTCAAACATTTGAACTGCTAATATGCAGATAGCTTCAGTCTGTATTACTGAGCCAGCATTCACTAAATGTAATACAGCTGCGGTAAAATCCAATTAGTCCTCTACCTCTTCCTGTAACCTGTAGGGAGATTTTAGTGTGACTAGGTTTCTAACTTAAGCCCCTCCTCTAAGTGCCTAAAATTAAGTGTGCTGGAAGTGGACTTAACTGACATGCTTCTCAGTGACAGAACTAGCTTTGAACCTGAAAACTCCCACCTGCAATCTCTATATTAATGTGTCAGAAACATGTGCTATATATGGGTGGGATAAAAACAGTTGTGCTGTTTATGGTCACGTTGCATTTCTGCTGAGATGCTTTTATTATATATGAAATGGCTTTCTGTGGCTATTTTAAACACATTGAATTCTCATTAACACATCTGAACTTTCCAAGCAAACATTCACAGATCTCATTCATAAGCTTTATTTGTTGCTCTGAAAAACTTGTTTGTGTTGGTCAGCTTCTTACTGTCTAGGAATTAACTTTTCACAAATGCCACAAGTTGCAATCATAAATTGTAAAAGCTCACTGATTTTAGCCAGCTTTTAAAAATTGAAAGTCTTTATCTTCCTTTTTTATTTTCTGCCACTAACATTGAGAGAATATCCTCTTTTCCATAAAATACACAGTCAAGAACCTGGCTTCCAGCACTGTCAGCAGTGTCCTTTTCCCAAGTCAGTAACCTCTTTTGGACTAAGCCATGTAGTGAACCTATCAGGGATATGACTAACATTTTATGACTTGGCCATGGTAAATGGAGATTTAGTTTTGTGTTACTCTTCCATTCCAGTTAATAATTTTGCCATTTTGAAACAGTAGAAGGAGGTTAATATTATATACTTTATTAATATAAGGAAAACTATTTTTTCCTGAGTAATGTCACACAGTTGTTCACATCACACAAATATGACCTGACCTAGGAGGTTGGTAATCTTGCATCCTAACATTAATAATGTTTAATTATATAATGTGATTTATCACTATATTGATTAATTTCCTTTGAAACAGAATGCAAATGTTTTACAACACTGGTAATGGTTAGTACTACATCAATGGTACATAGGACAATTTTATGTTCTTTTGATTAATTGTTTTTCATGTTGTCCTGTTACAGCAATATATTTTTGTACTAGGAATTCAGTGAAGAGGGTGACCAATGAAGAGCGCAAAGGAAAAACTGTCATTTTCACTTTTCAATTATTTCTAATTCTATACCTGATAGCAGTGGTTTTGAAAGGGCCATTGTTACCTACAAGACCTTTTTCACACTCTAAGTATAGCAGTAGGATATTTACTTTGTTGAGTTCTTTGATTTTTTCCAATAAATAGTTTAATGTTTTGTTGCTGTCTGCAAGCAGGGATTCCTTTTTAACCAACAGATACAAACTGGGAATAGGCTACTTGGTTGTTGTTGTTGGACAGTCTTTGAGAATATTTTCAAGCTAATGTTAAGAAACCTAGTTGTCCTCTCCAGGCTAAAAAACTTGCTTTTCTTTGTGGACTTTGGTATTTTGAAGTTTGCCAGTTATTTAAAATTTAAATTTGTCCTATTACAACCATTTCCACATGGTTTACAACCATTTCCAAATTTCTCCAGAGTTGCCAAATTATTCATCATATATGTTTCTAGTCTGATTTTTTTCTTCTTCTTCCTTCTGCTTTCATCTTCTTCTTCTTGACTGCCTATATATGACTATTCTTTTCTCCTACTCTTTATCTGCAACTGGGGATCTTCATTCTTTTTTTTCTGCAGATGCAGCATTGTATTACCTTTTCAAGGAAGGATATTTAAACAACAAGATCTGTAGTTTTTAAATCTCTTTTGCTTCTTTTTCAGTTTCTTTTTTTTGGTTTGTGGTAAGAAACTAATTAATTTCCCTCATTCTTGTATTAATACAATTCATGAAGATTATTTAAACCTGTGTACGGCATTTTTGGATTACTTTCGTCTTTCATGTCAAAATAAAATGAGTTCTTATTCTGATAACATTTCAAACACCCAAATCTGTCATTAGGGAATTCTTCTGCTTTCAAGCCTTTCTACAAGATCATTATTTTTCATGATAAATGAGAGTTAAAATCTTCATCAGTTCTGCCTATGCTTGGATGTAAGATACGAAGCTGTAACATCTGTTACTAAGAATGATGTCACTGATCTGATATTTAAAAATGCCAGAGTGAGTAGTTAGTTGTGGGAGATGATATGAACAATTTTAGCAGGTGCCTTGCTTTCCAGTAACCATGGAATTTAATATGGAACTATAGATACATGACTTTTTAGCATTTATTGGTTGATTTTTTTTCACTAGAGCCTTGTTTAAGTTTCACCTTTTGTATGTGGTATACAAATATTCAAGCAAGTAAACAATTACACTTAACAGAGTAGTTAACAGGCATATGAGGTATCAAGCCAAAGATAGAATTCACAGTGAGTAAACATGGGACAGAAATAGGAATGTGAAGATGAAGTGATCTATTTCGGAGCAGGGAGTTGTTCTTGTGCTTTAAAAACCCTCAGGAATACAAAACAGACTTTTTTTAGCTTTTCAGCTAAGATTGGTTTGCTGTGGATTTTACACCTTTCGGTGTTCACTTTATTGGAGTATTTTGTTTCAAATTTTTGTGCCACAGGTACTACAATGCATTGCATTTATTTTGCTCTGCCTGTTAATTTATATTTTTGTTTGTTGTTTGTTGTGGGTTTTTTTTTAATCTGGAAGTGATCATTAACATCACATGGGAAATCTAAGCTGAAGAGAAAGTGAAAAAGTAATTTCACTTTAAGGCTAATATTTGCTATTTTATTGCACCCAAAGAAAAAAATGTATGAAAAAACGTATTTTTGTGTTGTTCCAGCATTAGTCATAAAGAGTTATAGCATTAACCAAAAGCTGCATATACACCTACAGAGGTAGCATTTTGCTCTTATGTGCTGATACTGTTAAGAGTCTTCTCCTCGTTGCCTCAAATGCAGTTCAATTCCGCACTGGATGCTGCAGTCTTCTATTGTGGTGCAGGTCACGTAACAGTGAATGAACAAGATTGCATGAATAATCTGCTTTTTATTCAGTGACTGGATAAAAATGAATGCCCTCAACACCTACGTACATCCAATCTCCACCACTTCCTGTGTGCTTTTTCTTCCTGAAGCTTTAATTATTTATCCTTGGAGAGAATTTGACAGTTACAAGTAGTCACGACTTAGCAGGTTAACCCTACAAACACCAGAACTGATCTCTATCGCAAGTACACTCGAATGTCTTATGGAATCAAATGGTGATTTTGAAGTTATATGACTCCTAATTAATGGAAAAAAATGGCATCCCTAAATACTGCACATTTTGCAATCTAGGACTGTATTCAGTGGAAGTAAAATTGGTCTAATATTATTGCGAATTTCAACAGGTAGTCTTCAAAGACTGATGAGTGTGAGATGCTCTAAATATTTACACTGGCATTCTGCAATTAAAATACATTTTAAGGAGAGAATGGTTAGGTAATGGGGAAAGCAACATTAGTTAACAAGCCTAAGTATGCGCATAGTTGCCCTTCATACAGTATTGCATAGTGAGGAGAAGAAAATCAAATTACATAAGATGTCTGCTCAGTTTGCTACTTCATCTTTATGAAATATCTTCAAATCATAGCAAAACTCTACACATAGTAGGAGTCAGTATATCAATATACATTAAGAGAAAAAGAGCCTTAGAAATAAACTGCTTCCTTATGTTTGTTATACAGAGAGAAAGGGAAAGTGTGTATGTGTGTTTGTGTATATAGGTATATAAATATGTTGACGTTTTGTCTACTTGATCTTAGTACAAGATCATCAACGAAACAGTAAAATTATTTTTCATGCAACATTTTGTTCATTAAAAATATTTGTTATGTGGCTGAATTTTAGAAGCCAATGCTAGAAAGGCCAGTATTAGTCTACATTGCCACAACTTTTGCTAAGTACATTGTCTTCCCTGCCCTCTACTTCCTTTGGCAATAGTGCCCTGCACAGGCTCAGAATTCTTTTCATTCTTCTTTTATGGAGGGTTTCCATGCTGGTATGTCAAAATTAGAAGTAGCAGCAAAATATTGTTACTCCTGGGGTCCATAATCAGGATCCAGAATAGCACAGAGAAATTTGTGTATGTTTTTAACTGTAGATTGTACCCTTGCTCTTTTGAATAATGTTACTGAATTATCTGACTGCACTGAATGAATCATGGCAAGTGGAGGCAAATTTGTCTCTACCATTAGGCTGCATAATGTAGGAGTATGCCCAGCACTGGTAGCTACTAATGGATTGATTTGTGTCTTAAGAGTTACCTAGAAAATCAACAACAGATACAGACCTTATTTATCTCCCCATGCCAAGAGCAGACTTGAAAAGTGTAATCTGAGGTAATTTTATTTTGTGCTAAAGCTTACAAACAGTACTGGGTCACTGATTACAGCAGCAATTTGCCTAGCATTTTGACAGCCTTTCCAAATTTTTTATAAACACGAGGTGTTTTCCTTTAAAGTAACACAGTGGTGTGAAGAATTAATTCACAGAAGACATATTCCCTGTGTAATGTGAAAGATTAGAGTAGATATTAACAGTGGCTCCTTTCTACCTTTTGTTCTAGGAATTATTAACTGTAAATATTAGGTTTAAGCTTATTTCAAAAGTGTTGGTAAACTGCAGATTGCATAGTGTCATATTTAGTGCTATTGAAATGAATGTGCAACTGGACAGCTCAAATAGTGGTTGAGATTTGCCAAAATACTGAGGAATCCTGAGTTTTGTATGCTACTTAGTGATAGTAATCACCATCACAGTGAGATGGATCTTTGACAGATGAACTGAACTGGTTCTGATTGCTTTGCTTTATGGAACTTTGCAAACTCAGATATTAAGTTTTTAAGTGTTAGCATGAGGGATATTAATTGAGATAACCATAACAGAAAAAAGCACACAGAAGTACAGTGGTATGTGTAGGTTCTGTCAAGTGGTTCTTTTAAGCATTTATGAGAGGTTTATCCCAGTCTGCATGAAGATATGGGTGAAAGGAAGGTTGGCATATTTTCTGAGATAGATCAAGGGCACATGAACAGTCTCAGGATTTCAGAGAAAGGAGAATGTGGTCTGAAGCTCCAAACCTACATTAGAAAATAATCTGTTACTCCTAAGTGTAAACACTGCTCTATGGCAAGATGCAAGTTGTTTTTGCTCCTACACAATGACAGCAGAAAAACTGTTAACCGTGTTGATTATATTGGTAATGTCTTCGACATGATCTGTGAAGTTTTGCGGTACTGGTAATATCTCTGATCATCTGTAAAGCATGTTTATTAAAAGTATTTGTTTTCAAGAAATATGAGCTAACACTGTGGTGCCTTTCTCTATGGAAGCATGGGTAGAATTACACCTTTTCCCCTGCCTGCTTACTCCATGAATGTGTTGTTACTTAACATCTTTGAAACCTACCCTCCTTTGTAGTTTTTGGCTGAATTTGGTCAATGGTTTCATTAGCTGTAGATTGACCAATGATACACGGATAGAGGTAGAGAGTTACTGGGCAGTTACAGAGGTAACCAAGGAATGGAAACCATGCTAAAGAGTCATGAATTTGATGGTGGCTGTGTATAAGTAAAAGACACTTTTATGGTAGTTTCCTAGCAACTAATTTTAATTTACTTTAGCCAAAGCTCTAATAAAAAAACCCAACTTAATGATGGCTTAGAAAGTAAATAACTTCCTCGTAAAGGTAATTAACAGCCTTTAAAGAATATTTTCATACTGACAAAGTTCAGTAAAATCTCTGGTGATGAGAAATTAATATTCTGCTTGTTCAACCCACTGTTTATTTATTAATAAGATTCTGGGCATCTGCTGTTTCATAAGTTTCAAAATTTATTATTTCATAGAAGGGAAAATTGTTGTGAGGAATAGAAACATTCTATAAAAATAGAAAAATAAATAAATAATAAAAAAAATAGAAAATAGAAAAATGCCTCTTTGTTTTTTTGACTGTTAATATCTGTGTTATGAAAAATTTACCTTTTTTTTAGTCATCCTTTTGAATCATCCTTTTGCTGGTTAATAGCTACAAGATAATTTTGTGGACATAATTAAAAATTATAGAAAAAATAACCATATGATCCTACATTGCTCATGCTTCTGTTCACTGTTCATCACCTCTCCTGGCAGTACATATCCATCCTGTCCCTTAAGTGATGGAAATACCATTTCTGCTGCACAGGACCTGTGCTGCACAGGCTGAGGAAGATTGTTTATCTATTGGTGACGTTTATAGACTGCTTTTTATCAAAAGCGTGAAAAGCTGAAGTAGCAACTGAAATAGGGTTGCTGGTTCATGCAGTATGCTTCTGAACAGGCAGGCAGGATATTACTGCCCTCTTAAACAGGATTAAACTGTGTTCTTACTTTCTGATGGCTCACACACACTTCCTGCTGCTGTAACATGGCCTTTCAGAGAGTTATACAAGTTTTTCATTCTGCTTATTCGCTCTTCTAGGTGTGATTTGCAGGCTGGTGATTTAGCTGCCCATAGATGCTCTAGAGAGAATTAATGAGCTCTGTAGAAAGGAAAAGCCACTTCCAGCTTCTTTTGCATCTTGGGCAGCAGAGGGCACGTGTTCATTTTATGTGGCTGAAAGTTTGTTGTGGAATGGCTGTGTCTGTACACATGAAGAAAGTGTCTCCGTGCTAGAAAAACTTACAAAGATGTAGTATAGAGCGGTTAAATATAAATTATGCCTTTTTTTGCGCATATAGGAAGTTTTTTTCTTGCAGAATATTATTTTGCTTTTTCTTAAAAAACTTCTTTTTTGGCCAAAAATGTTGAAACAAAATTAAGAAGGTATTTTTTTTTTGAGTGTCCATCGAGGAATGTTAACATCTACTCACACATCATTATACTGAAGCTTTCTAATATCTTCCTTTTCTCTCATTTGACTGTCATAATGGTCATCTGTGAACATTCATGCTGATACTTGAGTCACTGCACAGGAGACAGATGTGTATTTTTATTCTGATACAAAATTTTATGCAGTAGACTTATTTTGGCATTAACTGTTGAGTTTAGAGTTTAATTGTACTTATGGATTTTGTAGCCACATAGCAATCCTAATGCTTGTATCTAAACAACAGATTTCAGCAAGTTTAGATATGCTGGTCAGGCATATGTTGGTCAGGTGCTGTGCAAAAGCAGTCTCTTAGTTATTGCACAATGTTATGTGCAAAACCATGTTTTTATTGGTATAGCTTCTTGCACTTGGGTAGACTAGCGGCTTTAGTAGGATAAAGCACCATGGTGGCATTGTTTTGGTAGTCCTAGAGAGACAAAGTGCTGCTAGTCATAGTAAAATAACATAATAGTTTACAGGTAATTGCAGTTCATGGTGGCCAGTAATAACTGTTAGGAAAGAGGCTTAACAGGTTGCTTCAGTGGCACCTAAGAATTTCATAACACTATAGATCCTTACTTTTTCCTATCCAGTCAGAGTGAGTAATAACAGCAGGCAATCAACATCTATACAATGCTAACATGTTGACTGTAATGACAGTGTTCAGTTAGTCTCGCAGATGTGCTGTCACTTAAACTTGTTGAATTACCCTACTGTTGCCAGCAGGTAGTAAGTCTGATTGTTTTCAGTGCCATTTTAGTAGGATTTTTCCTTCTGTTTGACTTACTGTCTTAACAGGCCTTCTCAGGCTGCATGGTGGCTTCTGTGCCCCTTTTCCCTTCTTTCTTTCTGGAACTAGAAGCTGGAGTCAGTGTCTCTGCCAGTGGCATTTCTCTTCCACCTCTTTGTCCTGGCACCAGTGCTTCGTTGAAGCCCAGTTCTCAGTGAGCACCATGCAACTCTTGAATCAGGCTGCTGATGCACGAATCTCTCAACAGACTGTCATAGTTGACCATTTTCTCCCATTCTGGGATAGCTCCTCTGACCTGGATACCCACCAAATGGCTGTGCTTGGCCAGTGGGCTTCAGTCTGTGCTTGTCTGTTGAAGCTCCAGACAAGTTTTTGGCTTCAGCCTCTCTGCTGTAAGTGATCATTTAAACAACTGTTTAAATCCTGCCACCCACCCCTGCTTCATTACTGGGTTTTGGCAGGTTGGCCACCCTTTTTGCCATACCTATTGCCCCAGCTAGGTAGTCTGACTGAAATGTAAGGAAGACTAGCAACCTAGCTGAGAAAAGAATACATCCTTAATACATGCGTGCACATGTGCATGCCTGTGCACATGCACACATACACGTGTCTGCGGGTGCCTCTTCTCTGTGACTACCCAGAAAGAAGTTAACTGTCCCTTCAGGTCAGATAACAAGCAGCATTAGCGTAAACAGGTACTGTGACTCACACCAGCAATTTGTACAAATAATGCAGAAGTACCCCACATTCTGAATCTGCTGGGATGAGTGCTGCTGCAAATAACCCTTCACCAGCACTGTTATCCACTGCTGCAGAATTGCCAGAATTCTTTCAGTACAAGTGCTGATCAGTAATGGCTTTGGTATAAATACAGCATGGTGTGTAACTCTTTGTTTGCCAAGAAAATCTGTATGATTTAGTGGCATGAGTTAGTGGATTGTGTTTCAGGGTGAAATTGGTGCAAATGAGTATTAGGCATTTGTCCTGGCCTATGCAGTTAATGCATTTCCTCTCCCTCTTCACAGTCCGTGGCTGCTTATTCCTACCCTTGCTCTGCCTTCAGTTCAATTTGCTTAGTGAATCCAGAGTCTAGAACTGATTTGGTTGAAAAAACAACCATCTTTTCTGTGTTATTCTTCAGTCAGATGCCACAGGATACATTTCATGGCAACACAGCAAAGATGATACAGTCAGTGACAGAAGGGCAAGAGCAGGCTGAACAGCTCTTCTGCTGCCACCAAATCTCTGAACATACTGCTAGAATTTTGGTCTGATGTGTAATATAAGACAAAGATGGCCATTTATACTTTCTGCTGGTTTGAGGTTCTTATTTTGATTATACTTTTTTAATTAGGGGAAGGAGAACATATGCATTTGTGACAGTCTGAAAAATTTTATTAGACTACTGTCTGCTCAGACAACATACAATTTAGCCCAGCCTTGTGACAGAAGCTACAAAAAAGAGCACTGTGCATTTCTCCATATCCTTTCTATTGCAGCTCTTTTTGCTAGTATTTAGCTATCCTAATAAAGGGTAGGTACTGGATTGTAAATCTTCTTGTGGTGGTAAAACACATATTTGTATGTATACTATATGTGTAATTATTTTTTCATGTATTTAAAAAGGAAAAAATAAAACAATTTACATTTTCATAAGAATATTACTTTTGAATGGCAACCAATGAAATATAATTCCTATTAATAACCTATGCTTCATAAGTATTTTGTTACAATTTAATCCATTTACATAAGAATTCTTGCACAAAAATTCAGAAACCATTAAAATTTCTAGACTTGCATTTGGATTGGAGAACCTGCAGTGAAATTCCACTCTGTTGAAATCAACAGGAAACTCATGAAGTCAGAACTTCATATACAGCTTTTTTAAAGCAGCTTTGCAAATTGTTCACTGGAAAATAAAATATAAACAGAATAAAGAAAAAGTACACAGAACCCCCCACCAGAACAGAAATAGACACATTATTGCAAAGTATAAAAGAGAACAACTGAATTATTAAATACATCTCATGAATGAGAACCAAAAAGACTCTAAGTTAACAAATAAATAATTGGCTCCCCATCATAGGAAGTTCTTGCATAATTTTTCAGTGATCTAAATTGCTTCTTTTTTTCTCGCTTAAATCTCCAATTTTTCTGATTGTTTAAAATCAAAACACTTGGAGACACTTGGACATTGATGCATATATGCCCAGAAGAGCAGCCATTTCCATCAGTGCGAGTGCATCATAAAACCAGAGAGAAGATTATGCGTTTCTTATTACATTATTCACACTACAGTACAGTTTGTCGACCATGTGATAGTTCGTGGATGCAGAAGTAAACATGACTGGGAGGTGTTTCTTTGTGAAGCAGAGTCCCTTTCTACGGTGATGCTTCAGCTGGAGCATGGCTGCTGGTGCAGAGAGCAGTGGTAGCTTGGTACAGGGAGGAAGAGGAAGGGCACCTACAAAGGGCTCTGGAAGTGCAGGCAGCTGCACGGACATGGCTGAGCTTTAGATTTTGCTCAGAAAATACAGCCCTACTATACTGCTGCTACTTCTCTTTCTCACCTCAGGGGCTGGCTTAAAGAAAGGAATAATTTATTGTAAAAAGTTGGGTTTTGTAAGACCAGGTCCCACGTGATAAATTTGATTTAGTGCTAGTTTGTAGATTTTAATGCACTCCCCTTTCTGGTCCTGCCTTGCAAAAGCTTAGTGTCATGTTTGGATTTGGGTATTACCTCAGGTCCATCTTTACTCTGAACTTTTATAGTATGTTGACTTTTAATAATAGGCCCCCAGGAACCACTAATGGAGCAGAAGGAGTTACAAGTTTCATTTTCTTCCAAATATTTCATGTCATATTTCACAAGGTGAAAGTGTCTTAAGACAAGATTGTTTCAGTATTTTCAACTAACAGAAGAAACATCCTCCTCGTTTAGGGTCAACTTTTGGCTCAAGCCATAAGCATCTGCACAGAAATTTATATGCATATTTCAGAGATTAATTTTACATCCCACTGATGTAAATTAAGTCAGAAGTTGATCATTAATGATTAATGATTAATGATCATTGATTTTGAACAGTAATACTTCCAACAATGTGTTTTTCCAGAGAAATAACTTGCAAAGCTGCAGATAATGCCCCCATTCACTAGTGCAGCCCACCCTTAGCAATAAGGTTGCCACGGAAACAGCAAAACTCTGATAGGATGAGAGAGAAGGGACGAGAATGTAAGGGAGATGGGGGCAATTTACAGCAGCTTTTTGTTGAAGTAAATAAACTAGAATTTGATAAAATTTTGCTAGAGGAGAACCATATCTTTTGCTGTTGTGGTTTAGGGCAGGGCTGGCCACTAAACCCTGGACAGACGCTCTCTATTAACCCCTCTCCCCTCCCCAGAAGGGAAGAGAAAAGAGAATAAGGGAGAGAGACTTTACGGGTTGGAAAATAAACTAACATATTTAATGAAACAATAATACTAATACTACAGATAATATTGTAAATAAGAAAAATAATGAAATATGTCTACAGATATGTACAAATATATACAAAACCAATATAAAATCCTCCCCCCACTCTCCTCCAATGACAATTATGTCACCAGAGGCACTGCGGAGCCGGGCACTGGAAAAGTCCCAGACCAAACTCAGCAGCAGGTGGGAGCAGGATGCAGGACACACGAATCAGGATCAGTGGTAAATCAACCAGCAGGGCTCTGCTCAGGCCTTGGCCTCTGCAGGATCGAGATGAACGGAAGGGTCCAAGATGGAAGGGCTCCAAGATGGAAGAAGGGTGAAAAGGAACAAGACCCTCGTGATCTCTCAGTTTTTATACCAAGTATGACGTATGTGGATGGAATATCTCGTTGGTCAGTTTTGGGTACACTTCCCACCCCGTAGGCACAGACACAGCACCCATGATGAGACAACTGACCTTGAGCATATCTTCTAGCAGCGCTGTTTGGGAAAAACATGCTGCCAGTTTTCAGCAAATTCAGTCATTTAGAAGAGACTGAGCTGAAAAGTAAAATCATTAAATAGAAAAAATTAGTTCTATTTAGCTCAAACCAGGACATTTGCCTATGCCCTTGTGAGTTTTTTGGCGGTGGTGGGTATCTTCTTGTGCATAGGACAATAAGCTGAGGTCTGACTCAAACACACAGTATGGAAAAAAATCTAAGTGATACGAGGCTAATCTGTGGGTTTTTTTCTGCAAAATATTTTGAAGTAGAGCTATGTAGTCATGGCTCTTTTTAATGACACTGTCAGAAACTTCAGTGCCTTTCAGTGTTTCTGTCAGCTGTGTGATGAGTCTCCCTTGAAATCACAGGAGCACGTAACTAAGCTCTGTGTGCAGGTATGTCAGAGACACCAAGGAAGACAGAATATTATGTACTAAGTATGTACAAACAGAATAGACGAATCAAAATTATGTAGAAATATTTTTTATTAAAATAGCTACATACCGACTTAAGAAGGTCAGGTCATAATGCTTTTTAGCTTGTCTTGATATTATCTCACTTATCTGTGACTACATCATGGGAAGTTGTTTCACAGATATAAAGCTGGATTAGGCTGATTGATACATGGGTAAGAAATTTCTGTTATATATCTAGTTTGTCCAAAGGAAGCTGGTATTTTCCGCTGTCAGTTAACTCATCAAGAGAAGAAATGTCCCCATACAATATTAGAAACCTTTGTACTATTGAAACACTATCTTTTTATGTAAGGAGTCGACCATTTGTGATATTAAAAATTCTGCAACATGATTTATTAAAGCAAAGCATTAATCCTTGTGTCCATCATATTACAATGTGAGGAACAGCATCCTATTTGCTGATGGCTTAATGCTGGATCACAGTAACATTAGTTATTTAGGGCTTATTGTAAAAAGCAGTGTCGACTACAACGGCTGTATGGCTACTTTTTGTATGCTGCAATTAAAACTCATAGCAACATCTAGATATAAGTTTGTTTGACATATTCATTGTTTCTTATGACTTAGCTGGCTCAAATTCAGTTTGGGTTATTTTTTTCCCCCAATGTCAGTATCTCCCTCATGCCTTTTTTTTTTTAATTCGGTTTAGTCCACAGCAAATTTTACGGCCACTGCACAGAATGTGTTGAAATGCAAATGATCTTTCACTTGAATTTTAAGTTTCTAACACTTGTTTGTATAGTACATATTTAATCACCATCTGCTACTGGAACTATGTATTTTTACTGATTCTGATTATATTATTAGTATTTCTCTAAATATCAGTCACTGAAAGTCACCTTTTTGGTATTTGGGAGAGTTTCAAACTACAGGTTCATGGACCGTAGCCATTGTACTACCTACGTGCCCTCTTTGTGGTGATCCCACCATGCTACCTGGTTTAACTTGTGTATTGGCAATGCCTCCTCATCCGAACAATGGAAACCAAGATGTAGTTTCTCCCCTTCCATCCCTCTAATCTTGCTCCCAGTATCTCCCCCTGCCCCTGCCTTACACTTTGCTGTTAATAAATCTTACTTGCTTCTGAAATATGGGCTGCAGAGCCAAAAGATACAGAAAAAGGTGTCGGCTAAGGATGAGACCCTAAGAGCCTCTTGGAGGAAGAAAAGGAGAAACAGCCATATGAGACCTGGACTGCATGAGAGTGAGAGGGGGATCCATGAGAAAACAGTACTGAAAAAACAATGGAGGAAAAAAATCCGAAAAAGAGGGAATGGTCAGAGATGCCAATATTATCAGTAGTTCATAAAAAATGCTGTACTTAGTCAGAGGCAGTGTACACCCCCTCACTGTGCATGTATTGCTAGGAATATGTATTATTTTGCATTTATCAACATTGAATTTTCACCTGTCATTTTATTACTGAGTCAACAATCACCTCATTGTTCCATGACTATTTGTTACTTGTGGTGGCAGTCTGGCTCATATCCCTGCAAAAGAAAAAGAAAAAAGCTCATTTTCAACTTGGATCCATTTTACTAGCTGGCCTAGCGTAGGTGCAGATAGAGAGATTAGAGAGAAATGGTGGTTTGAAAGTCTTGGTGTCAGTAATGCTATTATAATAGTAGTAACAAGCTTGTTTAAGGCTAACGTGGTGTAGTCTGTGCAAGCTACACACATGTTGCTGGAAATGCCAAAGACATTATAATGCTCTGGCAATAGCTAGAATTAACATAATTTTAATTGCAGTTTATGCCTATTACAAGGTCTCCTAATTTCATTTATTATTTCCTGGAGCTGGATTTGAACATGAGGCTTGTAGGGAAAAAATATCTAACTTTTCTTGTCCCAAGAACTATAAAAGGCAAGGTTTTAAAATATTCAGTTCTCCCAATTTAGGGCCAGATTTGTGAAAGAGACCAGATCCCAATCAGATGCTGAAATGAGTACCAGTTTTCAAGCATTGGGTAATTCAGTGGCTGCTACTCCTCTGCAGCATCTAATGTCAGATTTCCAGGAAAGCTCAGCACCCAGAGGGTGTCTTGGTAGTGGTTCTGCGTTCAGTGAAGCAATGTCAGAAATTAGTCCTTCTGCTGGTGCTCTGGGAAGCTTTTATCCTCTAGCTTTCCCACTGCCTCTCATTCAGCAATGATCATGCTCTTTTTAAATAGCAACTCTGCTAATAGGGTAAATAAGTATGTTGTGGTTTTTTGTTTTGTTTTGTTTTTCCGAACATGTTTTGGGGGGGAGGGAGTGTTGTGGGTTTTTTTGTTGTTGTCTGCCTGTTTTGGTTTTTTGGGTGTTTTTTTTTTTTG
>NW_010190707.1:36454-36760 GCF_000695765.1 Mesitornis unicolor | reverse complement strand
GGGTGGTGGCGGTGTTTGTGTTTTGTTTTTGTTGTTGTTGCTTTTCCTCTTTGTCAGGGGTCTCTGAAGGCAAACCTGTAAAGTCTGTGAATCTGCTCGTGCGCATAGAGAGCAGTCGGACATCAGACGCAATATGCACATTCATGTTCCCATCTGGGATGTAAATGAACTGGCTGAATGAACGCAGCGGGGAGAAACCCAGACCTAACTCCCCGCTTTTCCCCACATACCGCCTCTGCAGACACCCCGTCCGTTTCTCCAGCAACACACGCTTTTCCACGAGGGGCCTTGCTACCCGCCCCTGCC
>NW_010190707.1:20387-36443 GCF_000695765.1 Mesitornis unicolor | reverse complement strand
TCATTTTCTGGGGTTGCTGCAAAAAAAGGCCCCACCTGTGCTAGAAATGGGATCTTCCACTATTTAGCAAGGCTTTGCTGAATGAGTCATCAAAGCCGGCTGGTATTGGCTGGGCTGGTGAGCACCCAAGGGATTGACTGGCAGAGGCTGTGAGGCCTCACTTCATTCACAGAAATGTGGGGATGCTAGCCAGCCCTTTCATTCACACGCACAGAATCTCATTCACATTTTGCAGTTTCGCTAGCCGCTTCTAATGAAGAGAGCCATTTGGGAGCAATAGAGTTTTCTGGGTAGTAGAGACATGTAAAAATAGGCTGGGTGCATGTATTTGCTGTTGCTATGCTAGGAAGACGAAGAGAGGAATGAATGCTGTGTGGATGCTGTGGCAGGTTTGCAGTGTGGTGATGAAAAGCTATTCTGCAGATCACTAGAAACCTGCTTTTACACTGACTAGGATTTTGCCATTACTCATCACTGCTGGGATAAGAGGTGCTGACTTAATTTGATGTGTCATGAATATACTAATTAAGTACTTGTATTTGATCTGGCTATTTCACTGTATTTGCACTTTGCTGCAGCCTTTAGTCACGGGAGAGGAAAGGAATTCCATTGGATTTTTCCTTTAAATTGTGCTGCAGTTTGTAATTTGTTTGAAAAATAACTTTGCACTATGCAACTTCTCTGGTCTGAATTTGTTTATAATGCAGTGCATTGTCCTACATCTGAACAATGTTTTGCAAAGAAGGTTAATTAGAAAAGAACCTTATGGCTTTTAATGGGCATTGTGTATCACAATGCTGTACTCATTCTGTATGTTTTTTTAAAAATGAAGTATCTGTTTCTGCATGTTTTGCTACTTCTCAGATCAAGTGTTTGTGGCTGACATTTATGCTTAATAAGATGTGGTGCATTTTTTATTTTTCGTGGCAGGATGTCAGTTTGTTGCTACTTGGACTTTTGAATATTCTTTTAGGGTTTTTTCAGTTTTTCAGAATTAAATCAAATATTCCAGTGAATTGAAGATCCTCTTCATGTTTTCCTTCGGAGTGAGTATCAGTGGTGAAAGAAAAAACATCTATTATCCTGTTGTCAGACATCAGAAAAATACTTTTCTTCACACATAGCTACTTTATGTAATTCTTGCATTAAAATAGAATGTTGTTGTGGAGTAACGAATGAGAAGGATTTCTTTATCAAAAATTGAATGTAACAGTTTCCCTGAGAGACAGCATTGACACAAAGGCACTTGTAAAGTCTGTTAGGCTGCTTTTGTGGAAGAAAGTGTATATATTCTTTAGTTCTGTCATCTGTCTTTAAAATACTTGTGTACTTAAAGGTATTCTAAAAGGTCTCTGTGTTTTGCTGGGGGAACAAGTGGGTTATGTTTGTGTAAATATTATCTAGGTGTTTGCTATTTAATTGTGTCTTCTTTATAGATTCACAAATACGTGAGGTGGAAGAACATTTAAATAGAGGAATAAAGTATGGTGTTTTATAAAGGCTGTTAATTCAGTTTTAAAGGTAATTGGCTCTGGTACCAAAAGGGTGGGGGCTGGGGGGAGGAGGAATATATCTGTTGGAAGGAAATATCTGTTTGAGAAGATAGGAAAAGGAAATTTGAGAATTGATTGGTGCTACTGTGCTGTAAGTGGGTGGATGGTTTTTTTTTTCTTTTTTTTTTCTACAGGAAGTGATTTGCAGTGTTCACTGAGCCTTTTGTTGAAAAGGGTCCTTCTCATTTGTGTGAGTCATGCTTTTGCTGTGAGCGAGTTGGCAGCTCTAAGCAGGACTGGGATCTCTGTCATAGAAAACTGTAACTTCCCTCAACCTTAACAGGGAACCATAAGAAATTAAAAATAGATTTTTTTTTTGTTCTTCCTTATACTCTTTTCTTTTTTTTTATACCCCAAAATCTTATCCATCCATGTTGTTATGAATCGCCTGCTATGTTAGAACAGGCATCTCCTGCGTTGGCATCAGATTTGCCAGAACATATGCAGGAAACCAGATAGAGGGGTATGCTTCAACGTACCAAGTATAACCGCTTCAGGAATGATTCGGTGACATCAGTTGATGATCTTATTCACAATTTGTCCATGAACAGCAAGGTCTCAGCAGTTGCAGTGACTTCAACAACACCTTCGTACCTTGCCTCGCCAGAAGTTCTCCGCAAGGACCAGGAAGATGGACCCACCGCCCTGTGTACCCTTATCCATAAAGTGTCCCACTTGAAACTCTCTCACACGGGCAGCCTTTGGGGTATCAAAAATCTCTCCTCTGCAGTAAAGGAGCTTGCTGTCTCCAAGTTGCAAGGAAGCTCAAGTGCTTCTAGTTCAGCAGCAGGGGCTTCAGACAACACATGTAACCTTGTCTCTGCCACTTCGTGTTCTCAGCAGGACGTGAGCAAGATGAGTATGGGGAAAAAACCACAATCAGAGGAAATGCACCTGGGAGGTGAAGACTGGAATCAAAGTAGCAGCTTTGTCAATAAACCCCCTCGAGGATGGCTGCACTCGAGTGAGAAGATCCTGGGACCCGGTGTGACGTACATTGTGAAGGTTGGTCTGATTTCTTCCATTCTCTGTTTTTATCAATGAAAAATTTTCTGCTGGTTTTGATGACAGGCTAGACAGGCTGAAAGGATCTCTATTTCTATTTTCCTTTTTTTTTTGTGCATAATGCGTGGTAGGTAAATGCAGGAAGGCAAGGTTGGGAAGCTGTGTTAATTTGTTAAATTAGAGCAAACCTGCAAATAGATTCTTTGTCAGATAATGTTCTGCAGTTATGTAAAATTTCTGTTCCTAAGCTAAAAGCTGGTTTTCTTACTTTTTGTTTTGGGGCTGTTTTTTTTCCCCTTCTTCTGAATTTAGGTTTTCAGTGTTATCTAGCATGCTGTATATATCGTGGATACATAGGCTTTCAATATGTCTGGTGCAATATACAGGAGGAAAGAAAGACTCCTTGATGAGTGAAGAACTGTTACTCTTGCATGATATTTCAGTTTGAAAATACCTCTAAGGACATGTGTGTTTTTATAGTGAAATTACATTTGAAATCTTAGAGCAGTAAGGCACAGAGCGCAGTTCTTACCGTGTTCCATAAATAGAAATACTGTTGTGAGTAGAGCAGGAAAATGCAGCTTCTTTTACATAATGAGAGTTCAGCCACCTTAAACGTTATTGCTGTTTTCAGTTCATTGATACAGCATGTCAAGAGCAGAAAATCCTAAGTTTACAGAGCAGTATTTCCATATGCTTTGAAAGGATTTTGAAATGACCTGTTAAATTAGAGCCTTTGAGAGATGGGTATGTGTGGTGTTTTTGTAGTCAGGTAAGACTGTGGTTGCACCTTCCAGCACAGTGTGCAGAAAGTGTGAAAATAACGTTATTGTCCAGAATTCATTCTTCAGTCACTGTGTTTTATTTGCTGAGTGGCTTTTGTATTTTAAGTGTTAATAAGATTACAGGTCTATTTTTAATCTCCTTGGGTATAAAAGTCATAGTGTGACTTTGCATCAGGATGCTGTAAAACTGAGTGACAGCCTTGTTGCTTAACTCTCACTGTTTTTTTTTCTAGTCTCATTAGCAAAAGCAGGGGGCATATTTAACAGTTGGAGCACTAGGAAGCAGTTTTCTGTTAGTGGTGATGGTAGATTTAGTAAGTTGGCCAATTCAGAGCACTATATGAAATTGTACTGTCATTTTTACTACTATGAAATTTACTGGAACTACAAAAGAGTCAGTGCTGCCTTTCAGAACACAAACTGCTGCTCTGTTACTGCTCGAAAAGTGTCTCAATAAAAATAACCCACTTATGCTAGATATAGTGGAGTTGAGACCCTGTCATTTTGCATGGAAATATTCTGGGCAACGTAAGGTCATTCACCATTTTCCCATTAGCTCAGAGAACTCTGCTACTTTAATTTTTATTTTGCTTAGGATATTGTAAGTAGGCAGATAATGACTGTGAGAATTCACTGCTGCTGTTTGTATGAATCAGAACAAACACAGTATATATTTTCTTAATTTTTTCAGTGGTTGACCTTCAGTATGCTAGAGGAAGCTGATATCCTTGATTTGAAAAGAGAATGAAAATTATATACAAGTGGACTCACATTTAAGGTTAATAACCCATATCTAAGACTAGTAGTAGAACAAATATTTTAATCAGCTGGTGTCAAGTACAAGAAAGTGTATTTATACACATTATGTAGATTAGAATTTTCAAACTAAATAATTTTTACCATACAATTTAGAAGTTTGTTTATGTCTTTAAAATGTATGGTATCTAGATTATTGTTTCTATTTTTTTTAAAAAAGGACAACATCTTTAACTTCATGCTCTCTGGCATGTAGAGTCACAGAACAGTGCTCTAAATGTAAAAACAAATGTTAAAAATAAATATCAAAATCAGTGGTTAATGAATGAATGAAAATAAACTGGTCCTGGTTAGTTCATAATTTGTCTGTTCATTAAGTATCTCAGAATTTTCCTCAGCAACTGCAGCATTCATGTAGATGAGAATAGAAATGCAGTTCCCACATCATTAAACATTGTTAGTTTCCAGGGCTTTTATGCATTCAGACCATCGAATCAATACATAGATAATGTACACTGAAGGGAAACATTCCTTGGATACCTCATGGCTATATTGACTATCTGCGGGACTTGTTCCATGTTTAATTAGTACCATATGCCTTTCAGAAAATTCCATATGCCATTAGTTAAATGAGATAAAAATAAGATTTGTGGTTAACCAGCAAAGCTTTTATCATTCTGTGTATATATGTGCACTGGGTTACTATTTTCTTATTAATACACATTCAAAACATGAACATTACCTATGAGGCAGGGTAAATCGCAACTACTGAGCAGTGTGATAGCTCACATTGAAATCCTCTGAAGTAAAAGACACAAAGTCCCTATGTGCAGTGTATGACAAAACTGTAAATTTACTGCTGTCCCCACATTTTCATATGTTACCCATTTTTTAAATGGGCAGTGTAACTCTAATGCTTAAAAATGGGTGCAGTGTTACTGTAAATAGAACTGTGTTCAGATCTTCATGATCTGCTGTGATGGAATTATTTTCAACCATAAAAATACTGGCTCATTCTGTATTCTTTTTCTCCCTGTGGATTTCACATGGCATTTTAATGTATTATTTTAATGGGAAAATATTAACGAAAAAAATTGTTGCAAATTAGGCAATGACCATAGCTATATTAGGGGACATAAAGTGGTGAGGTACTGGTATTTTACTTAGCACTACTGCTGAACAGTTTACCATATTATGGATTAATGGGAAAAAAAAATGAAATAGTTTGCTGTGATGGACGTCATTGAAGAACTCAATGTTTTCCCCATAGAGGTACTGATTACTGTAGAGAGTGATTATAAATGTTCATGTTGTCAGAAACATAAATACATATAATAAAAATGTAAAACTGTTTAATGTAATAGTAGTTAAATATTTCAAAGAAATCTTATTTGTTTCCAGTGGTAAATGTCTACTGATTAGTTTAATTGGGTAATGGCATAGATGTTTTGGGTTTTATTACATTTAATTAAGAGCACAATCAACAGTCAAGAGGTAAATGTATGTAACAGGTAACTCCTGCTTGGGTTTTGTAACAAGTCCTGATGAGCTTAAAATGCCATTTCTCAGCAGTTCAAAACTAAATAAACCCAAAATACTACAGCATAATTTTGTAACCCTATATAGACTGTATCTGAAAGAGCTAAAGAACCATAAAACCAAAACAGTGGTATGCAACAGGCCTGGGTAAATCTAGTGTTTAAAAAAACAGATACAAAGATAATGTCTGAGAGGTAGGAAGGAGAAAGGACTTCATCTAAAAGAAGCACCGCAAGCAAGGCAAACAGTATTTCAGTGAAAAGCCTATTAAATTATTACTGTCATAGCAAAGTATCTGAAGATTATAATCCTAACTACAATTATTTCTTTAACATTTTAACACTTTCTGTTCTAGCCAAAATTGTTTTGCTGCTGGTTTTAATTATGAGCAAGGTTTTTTGGTGGTACTCTTTGCCTAGTTGTTTGAAAGATATACAGCGTAGCCTGTAAGAGAAAAAGAAGAGGGTTTCTGCTTCATTCTTACTCCTTTGAACAGACATAAATTCAAATTAACAATCTACTTGTGGTTTTTTTTTTAAATAATATTAACATTATAGCAAGACTTAGTAGTTTCTCTTTTTGGTTAATACTAAATTTATCTTCTTTCATTATTGAAAGATTTCTGCAAGTTTTTTTTTGTTCAGTTGTTCTGTTGTTTGGTTTTGATTTTGGTTTTTAATCAGATTTAAATGGTGCTTCATCAGTCAATTTGCAGTAGTGTTAATGGTAATCACTGATAGTTTGACATGGCCTAAGTGAAAACATACTTAATAGTTACATGCATGTGTTTCTAATAATAAGAAACTCAGTCCCAAAGCATCCTGTTTGTAATAAGGCTCCAAATGGGTTGGTTGTTTCAACCATATGGTGATAGTAGGACTGAATATCAGTTTGCTATCCTCAGCCCAGGTACCCAAACACTGTTAGTGAAAGCTCAAAGACTTGCGAAACTGGCTTATCATCATTTTAAAGCTGCGTGCATGCAGGTTAGGGGAGAGAGAAGTAAGTGACAAAGACAGCACTGGTTTTAGCAATTAATCCCTCCTAGTATGCCATATTCATTTTCAGTGAGTTAGTATACTTCACGTTTTCTTTGACTATTATTTGGGCTATGAAAGAACGATACTGATGCCTGTTGCTCTGTCAGAAACCTCTTTTTTAAGCTCAGCGGATCTGAAACACTGTGAGTCTGTTGCACAGCCCACTGATAGGAAAAGAGCGTTTCTCACAGAAATTAAATCAGATCCTATGAGCAAAAATCATACAGTAGAATATTTAATTATAATATTATTCTAGTTATGTGAATCAGTTACTATTACTGTCCATTCGCACACCGGTCATGGAAAGCAAAGCATATAATAATTTTGGTGCTGAAGGATTCAACTCTCAACATGAATATCTGGTCTGCAGTACATTTGGAATGTTTGCAAAATGCCTTGGAAGCTTTGGCATAGTTTCCACACCTAGGGTTATATAATGAGTGACACAATTTGAGCAATGTTAATGTTGATTTGGATAGTTAAGTCAGAACTGTATTTGTTCAAAGCTTTTCATAGTGACAGGAAAGATTTCAGTCTCAAAAGGTTGACTGAAAAGGAGACTATTCAGGTCACAGCTAAAAGTTTATAGGCTAAAAAAAGCCTTTTGAAATTAGACAGGAATGGCCAGCAAAAAGATAAAAGGTAAAAATAAAGTATAGGAAGACACAAAGAAAATAATGTGAAGTAAACAGAAAAAAGCTGCCTAGGCCTTTTTTTCCACAGCACTATTACATTATATGCTGGTACAGGAATTTTTTTCTTTTTTGTTATCTCAGAACGAATCCTAAAATTAGAGACATAAGTTGACCAAATACTTTAAATAGTAAGGACAAGACTAAAAGAGAGATATTTTATCTTAAGATATTATTACTAAGATTACTTAGTACTTAGATTACTTAGTTTACTGAGTAAAATTCAACACCATTTCCATCCTTCTGGATATGTTTTTGTACTAGCATACCTTTATTTCCATTTTTGACTCTTATTAGCATAGGAATTATACAAGGAAGTGCATGTCTCACTGAACACAAGCATCCTGACTGGCATTTGACACTGCATATCTCTGATTAATTATCAGAAACAGAATTGTTTCTTTTCCTATAGACTGGATACTTCAGTTAACCACAGGACACTTTAAAAAAAATACCCTTAACTTCCTGTGAAATTACAACATTTCAGAAACATTGCTTTGCCACTGAATGTAGGGGCAATTTTCTTGTTCCCACATGTTGAGTGCAGATGCTACCATGTCATTTATTTTTACTTACTTTTTCTAAAGCCTGAGCAAGAATTAAGAGGAAAGGCCAGGTGAATAAACTGTGCAGTATTCTTCTGAAAGAAAGTAATTGAGTGTGAAGCTGTGAAACTGTACTGCAGATACCACAATAACTGATAAAAACATAACAGCCAAGTGTTTTAAATCTACCCAAATCTGCCTGTTCCTGGGTCAGAGAAGGAAACTATGAAGGCAGTCCCCAGTATGGTCCTGTTCCAAGATGACTGTTATCCTTAACAACACTCAGGTATGATAAAATAGCACTTTAGCAGCATTAAGGCGGCAAGGAAGTCTGGTTCACTCTACTATAGGATTATGGTTATTATAATAATGAGAATGATAATAATACCTAGCTCCTATGGAACACTCATTGTTAATAGATCCTCTTGCTCTACAAAGTCATGTTTGTTTACAAGCTTTAATACAAAGTACTGTTTAATGCATAGTATTAAGCATTTGATTTTACTGAGGAGGAAGTAAAGATGTATAGTATTTAAATTATTTGCTTGAGGGTGTCCAGGAAATTATTGACAGAGGTGAGACTTAAACAGCACCTAAATGCAGTGCTCTTCCACCAGACCCAACTCGGTAAAGTTGCTAGAGTGAAGGTCTGCTGCTGTAGAAGTCTGTAGCTGGGTAGGCAGAATAGGCAAATCAGAAAATATCTTTTCAGTTTGCAAACTGAGCATGTTTATGACAGAAATTAGAGTAGAAATTTTGGAGAGACAGAAAGACAGCTGTGCCCAGCTTTTTTAACTTCCTTTGAATCATGGTTTTTCACGATGCACTTGCAATAGTTGTGAAAGAAGGTCACCAGGTACAGAGTGCAAGCTACAGCAGACAGGAAGAAGACTCCCTATGAAATGCATATCTAAAAATGTTTTGTAAGAATAAATTGTTTCTAATCCTTAAGTTCATATGATGTATGAATGTTTTGTAGGACCAGAGTTGTGAGGAATAACCACAGTGTATTCTCCAGTGAGATACGAGATACATTTTGTTCATGTTAGAGACTGAGTCTGGTATATGTTGTAAGCTTGAGGTACGCAATATTTATGAATGTCATTTTTAGATGAGCCTTATGATTTGCAATTCAGGTTGCTCAATGATAGGCAGTGGTAAGTTATGTGAGAGACATCTGAAGAAGTAGAACTAGTGCACAGCCTGTAGAGTTAGGTGCAGAAGACTTTTCAGGTTGAAGCAAGATTGACGCTACTTAAAATACTGTTATTTATGTAGTATGGATCACCCCTGGATTTGAGACTCTTGTGTAACTATTCATTTGTTACAGCAATAGCTACATTGGATAAGTAGCCTGCACATGAAGCAGGCCCACTCTGGAAGAGAGAACTTAAAATACCAGTTGTTGAAGATGTATCTTTCTGTCATATTAAACATTTTGTAAATTAATTTTATAGTCATAAAAAAGCAGAGACCAATACGTAAATAGAAACATTATATGAACCCTGTCTTGCAGTATATTATTTCTGCCAAGGACCTGGAAGAACAGAGCTGCTTCCTTTGGGGGACACAACCTAGGAGCTGTGGGTACCCATCCTAAGCTGACACTTGATGCTTTTGGGCAGGGCTGGTGGGAAGGGGTCCCAGGTGAGGCAGTTGAGAGCCATTAGGGCCTGATGGTGTCCCCAACACCCCAGAGCTGCTCTACTGGGATTCTTCATGGCCTTTATGCTGCAAGAAGACCTTTTAGAGATCTTCTCATGCTTTAAATCCAACCTGGGACATTTCTCACCTTATTCTTCTGTTCTCCACATTGCAGGTTGTCTTTTGGGTACTCTTACTGTGAACACAAGTAGTTATACTTAAGCATAAGAAAGTCAAAAACTGATGAGGATTCAGGAAAAAGATTTGTTTTAGTTGCTGGACTCTCATGATGAAGACTAGATGTACATATAGCATTGATACAAAAAAGGATTCCCTCTCTCTCCCTCTATGTTCTTGCATTTTCAGTTTTAATGGTGACAGGTCCTTCATATATTGCACCTCCAAATGTACAATTTTGAAAGCATAGCTATGTAGCATTTCAGATACTTAACATAGGTTTATAGTCAATGTAGTGGAAAAGCACCTGGAAAAGAGCTTTCATCTTCTGGGACTGTGCTTTAATAATACTCCTCATCAAGCTCTTCTACCTAATGACTGAGGTAGAATAAATTCCTTAACTAGATATATTTACAGTGTCCAAATTTATGGTTTCAAATGTCTAATTATTATTTTCAGATATTGAAGCATAATGTTTTGGCTGCAGAGGTTTTTGCATGTTTGTGTTAAAGGAATTCTAGTGCAGAACATAAGCTGCTAGAACAAATCTGCATGGTGCTTTAAAGGGAAATTGTAGTGCATATTCAAGGTAGCAAGCAAAACAGCCTAGAAAGTCTTCACTGAATTAAAGTATGCAACTGTGAAAATGAAACAATTCATCTGTGATGATGCAGTGCATACTCTTAAGTGATTCACACTGATTAATAACACACTGCAGTAATGGCATTCACTCTGCATTACATATTTTTAAAATTAAACCTGTGAAGAACAGAACTACATATTTTCCATATGTAGCCTTTTTTAAAGAAAACTTTTGCCATATACAAAAAAGTTGAGGCATATTGCAGAATGTGTTTACACTTAAAATAATAGAATAAATCGTTGTCCAGTGTGTACACTTCTGATTGTAGTACTTCTGAGCTTTTGTATGCAAAAACATACATCTGTAAAATAAGAACATAAGAAATACTGTACATGCAAAACTACTGATAGGAGATTTTAATGGAATCATGTGAAAGCCTAGTCCATTTAGCATCTGTACTGCATGGATATTTTTAGCATGATGTTGGCAATCTTATTTCATCCACATGTGATTAAGAAATAAGAAAAAGGTACTTTCTTTGAAGATGTGTTGTTTTCAGCCCCTTTTGAGACAGAGATTAGAAAATTGTCAGAAGCAAAATTTGGTTCCCAGTGGTCTTTCCCTTTACTAGCAAGAAATGAGACCTTAGAGTTGACTTAAGAAATTTCTTTTCAAGATAAGATAAAATATATTCTTCTTCCCATAGCTGAATCCTTGACCTTTTTTTTTTTTTTTTAAGGGGTTCTGAATCATTACTGTATGATTTCATTGTGAGATGCTACCGGAGTGCTTTCACAGGAGACAAGTGTAAAACCGGTATTAATGTCTAGTGAGAATTGTAGATGTATCCCAAATAGAATGAATAGATTTTTTCTTTTGTTACGGAGGTTTATGGGGTAGACTTTTAAAGTGTTTTCTTACTGGTAAGATGCCCCAGATTCTTATGTTAAGTGAAGATTTCTACAGCTACTCCTGTCTGCAGCTCTGATACAGGAAAAGTAGAAAAAAATACAGTGTCTTCTAGTAAAATCAAGTGAAAATACATTCTGTCACCAGTGGGAAACTATACTCTGTAATGTGACGAAAATATTGCACGCTGTTGCATAGCAGATATCTCCTTTCCCCAGCAACTGATAATATTTAGTCACATAAAATCTTCATCATACTTCAGAGTTGTGTTAACAAACATGGAGAAGTATTGCTTAGTATTGTTCTATTTTGTCCTTCTGTCTTGATATCGGTGGCGCATACTTTCTTTTGGAAATGCTGTGCTCTCTCTGTGCCTCATCATCAACAAGATTTGGAGACATTTAACAGGTGTTCATATCTTCAACAAGGCCTCTTTGTTTATATTAATCCATAGCTACTGAATAAGGAATTTATAGGTTTTCTGATCTTTGTGGGAGAAAAAGGAATAACCTATTTCCAGCTTTTTCAGTGTGTTGGCAAATCTTTATATTTTTTAATATAATCAAATTTTTCAGTTTATTAATAGGCATATACAGCTGCCCATTGAAACTTTAAAATAGTTATACATATTTATATAACGCATTTCAGAAATAATAAAAAATTAGCATTTATTTAGACAAGGTTTCTTGATAAGCATTCTTAATAACAGTGGGACTCTGTATTTGCACATGCTTGAAGTCAATATCTAGAATTTCAAGATCTGTGTATATATAAAAAAATACATGCATATAAAAAATATATAAAAATAAAAGTAGGTATATATAGAAATATTTTTTTTTTGTTCATGTTAATGTGGATTGATTCTTCTTTACCATTTAAGCAACTCAATGCAAGGAAGACATGTGAAATAGAACAACATAATTGCTTTCCTTTGCTCAGAATGTGATTTTTCTACTGGCAGTGGGCTAGACTTAGGATGAATTTGTTTAGATGAAAAAACTGCCTTTCTTTATTAATTGGTCAGTGCTAAGCACTTTGTTTTACAGTTGATACCAGAATCCTTCTGGAAGTCAGTCTTACTTTACTTATGTGTGAAAGCCTTCATGAAGACCTTCAAGAAATTCACTGTAATAGGATTTACATGATTAAAGCTAGACAACTAGCAAGTATACAGTGACTCACAGTCATGCAGTGAAAATTTTAAAACGTGACCTCTCTTTTTATTATTTTGTAATCTGAATGCTAAACAAACACTTTTTCTGTTTGGTGCCATGAATCAAAATGTATCAAGGCACAGATACAAGAGCAAGTCTTATTTCTCTGTAGTTTCTTAGGAAAATGTTTTATAACTTTACTATGATAATTAAATCAAGAGCTTATGAAGGTTACATCTTTTACCAAAATAGTTTAATAACGTAATTTTAGCAGTATTCCTGTTATTGAAAATCCAAGCATTCAGTTCAAAGACCAAAACACCAAAGCAATATATTGTAAAAATTGTAAGTTGCCAACATTGCATTATATTATACAAAAAACAACGTGTTAATTAACAAATCAAAGTATACATATCATAGAAGTAATTTCTGGGAGATATTATCTCATGTACAAAACACATGTGTTTGCCTCCTAAATCCCTTTATTATTACAGTTGTGCACACCTGAGCCTTGTGTTCAAATAGGATAAGGCGGTTCATTAAGAGTAGGCTAACATTCACCAGTTAAGAATAGTTAAAGTCCACATATCTAGGGACATTTAAATTATTTGATGCTACAGAAGCCTGTTATTGTTCAAGAGGAAATAGGAAAAAGCTATGCTGGCCAAAACTGGAAGTGTTCTTGGGAGAATTGTGTTCTCCTCTCTCACCCATTATTGAAGAAGCGAACCACCTATTTCCAAGAGAAATGCAGACCTATTAACAGTCATATCCATCATCATTTGTACTAGTTCAGAAGCTCTGTCGGTTTACTTGTCTCATGGAGCAATTTGTGATGATAAATTTAGAGCTGAAGGGTCAAAGCTTATTAGTAGTTGAACCCTGAAGACTTGTTTTTAGATTTTCCATTCTATTTCCATTCAATCAATCCTTACTTAGAGTTTTCTGTCTGGATTAGAACATGCATTCTTTAATGAGAAAAAACCCTTTGAGGGAAATATTGATTCACTATAAAGCTCTATACATGATTAAATACTGGTATAAAAATTACCAACTGCAGAAGTATGAAAGCACAGAAGAGTGCCTTTCTGTTTTTCATGGCAGCATACGTTTGTGACACATTTTTGATGTTAAATTCTGAAAATGTCTAAATATAGGGCCTTTTCCTCATTCAGAACAAAGCTGCCAGTGTTTCTTTCATGCAGGATTGCAGCTCCCTTGAGCAGATGTGGCATTGTGCAGATACCAGGGTAGCACAGGGCAGAAATATAAAGCAGATACCTCAGCATATGCTGGTAGAGCACAGTCATCAGGTACCCTTGTCTTTAAGTAGTCCTGAAGATCTCTCATCCCCACAGAGAGGAAAAAGCAGGGGACTATGGCATGTCTGGGTGAATAACACTCATGTTAGGTAAGATCTCACTATCGTGTCACTCGATAGCTACGCAGAGCATTTAAAAGCAAATATTCATATCCCAAACTACTAGAGAAACTGGAATCTCTAGCAGCTGACTTAAAGTACTGTGACTACTGCTCATACTCTCTATTTCTCTCTAAATATCCAGTCTTGCTTCTGCCCACAGCTTTTTCTAATATTGTAACTCACCCTGTATTAGAAATGTCACAGAACTAATCTTCCATTCCATCCTTCTGCTTAAAATATCTAGGTACACAGACATAAAGCCTAACTGTTGTGTGCATGTAAGACCTTCCCACTGCACTGCTTTCTGCTCAGTCAGAGGTAGACAGTTTGTGCCAAAGCCTGCCTCTTCTGCCCAATGGATGCTTTGCATTATTAGCAACACCTGCAGTGAAAGGGTGTCCCACAGACTTCTGTGGTGCTAGTGTTTGGGTGGGATGTTTGCCACAGCAATGGCAGGGCATCGTACAGCAGTCCTCCACCTACCAGGAAAAGGTTTGCTCGCTGTTTGGCAAACACTCTCTTAACTCTGAGCAGCTGTTAAGCTTAAAAAAAAAAAAATGCTTATCGTACGTTAGAGTGCAGGTCTTCAGAAAATGACGACTTTTTGGTGATGCAGAGAAGTACCTCCCTATACAGCTACCTTAAGTTCTAGTTTGGCTTTAGAAGTAGCTCCTGCACTCCAGTGGGGTAGCTCACTGTTGAGCTCCCACCAAGATCCATGGCCGAGTAGTATAGCTGAGCCACAACCCTAGGTCAATGACTATCATCATGTGTGTAAAGTCCCTTTATATGTACTTTTTTTCAGTAGGAATGCAGTAACTCTGTTTTAAAAATATTTCAAATGTAGGTTCAGCCTTAGGAGCTTCCCACAGTCTTCAGACCTCATAACTGCTCATGACATCTTCTCATATCCTGCCTCTTGTCTGCTGTACTGATGGAATATGCACAACAGCTTTAGTATTTATTATGTAGAGATGTCTTCAGAGTATCCCTCCTTCTAAAGCAATCTTTTTATTCAATGTGAATTCAAAACATAGGCTGCCTCATTATTTGGCCTAACTAATTGAACCATTTACCTGTTTTGAAAAGGTTTGAAAGTCTTTCTGGTAACTGGCAAGAGAATTTATGCTTTTCAAGCCGCTGTATAAGCACAGCATATTTGATATCATTACTACTGGAAACAAAACTTTATACGTACTTATATGTGTTCGTATGAACACTTATGAAGTTGAATTCGTTCAACTTATGAATGCTGTAAATAGTGGTTAGTATGAGCTGTTGTTAAAGACTAAACATTAGCAAATGATTGCAGTTAAAGTTAACAGTGCTTAAGAAGATAGCACCTGAAGAAGCTTGCTGGGTTTGTGGCTAACATGCAATGTATCCCCACTGTTACTTAGCACACTCTCCCCTATTTCCTTCTTTCCTTTTCATTTTGCAAATGGGAGAATCTAGGTGAAGAAGAACTCATGTCTTTTTTATGGCTGGTTCATTTGTTGTGGTCAGGATGAGAAGCTGTTGTATCATAATAAAAGGAGGATTCCCACATCTACCTGCATGCAGAACTTCTCTGCCTCCCACACAAACCCAAGGAGCTAGAATGATACAGAGGTGTGCACACCGTCAAATTCAAAGGGTGCAAAACTATTGGTGTGGAGGCCTTATGTCCTTCTTGTATAGGCTGCATAAATAAGGACAGAAGATTTGCCTTCAGAAATGCCAAGAATTTACCTTTCCTGAAAATGTGGAGGGAAAAGTCCACATACCAATATTTTTACAGCCTTCTTTGGAAGTGCTTTTACCACAGGCTTTTTGCTATGGGTAACTGAAAGGATAATTACATATTTCAAATTTGAGGTATAACTGTACCAAATTTATCTTTAAAAATAGCAAGGACTGTATTATTACTGTATTTCTTCAGACAGATTTTTGTCAATGGCTCCTTACTGCCTCTGTTAGCAGACGGATACTATGAAGTACCCAGCAGACGGGCAACTGCTAATTGGAGAGTTATTTTATGGACTGGGTAGGATTTTGTATTGACAGATGTGCCTGAAGTATTTTGGACAAATGTATTTTTCTCACTTTTCCTCTCAACATAAAATGTTAGTGGTTTTGTGAGTTTCTAATGCATCAAAGATTTCACTGTCTTCACAAAATTAATAAATTTACTGCTACAGGATACTATGTAGTTTAATCAAATACATGTAACTACAGCAAATGTATGTTGTGATAAGCTATTTTCTCTTTT
>NW_010190707.1:0-20366 GCF_000695765.1 Mesitornis unicolor | reverse complement strand
AGAGTTAAGTAATTTGTGGCGCATGTCTCAGTAAAATTAGTAAGGTATTCAAGGTATAATTTTTAAAATTATGAAGTATTGTGGCATTTATTATTATTTTTCTTTTACTTAGTTTATTTTATGAAAGGAAACACCTGATTACAGTTCCTGCTTTTTTTGTTGTTGTTTTGTTGTTTGGGTTTTTTTTTTCACTTCAGGGCTTTAAAGAGTAGGTATTGTAGCCTAAATTAAACTTGGAAATTTATCTAATATGATAGCAAAAAGTTTCAGGTTTACTGTTTCATAATAATTTGCTGAAGGGAAAAACTCATTTTGTAAGATACTTGTAATTATCAATCTTGCAGTCTCTGGATGTGACTTGGGTTGCTTTTGTGGTTTTTTTGATCATTTTTTTTTTTCTTCTCCTTTTCATACATCGATATAGATATTAAAAATCCTGACTGAGTTCCCAGTTACATGTGGACAAACTTACTATCTTGAAATCAAGTCCTGGGCTCTTACTATTTTTGTATTATGCCCTGCTTGTTTGGGTGTACCTAGGCTTGAATCTTCATATGACTTAGGGTAGATAGATAGCAAACTTGAAAGTAAGCTCTAAGTATTGTGGAACATTGTGGAACTCTTAGTACTCATTTCACAAGCCTCTTTGGCTGTTAATTATGATATCTGAAATTGGAACTGTCATTTTGATGTGTAAGTAAACGCATGTTGCAATAGAAGCAACATAATCTGAATTTGAAATAAACGCTCTTATTTTTAAATAATGGAGTCGTCAACTGCCATTAAGTAGCGCTAGTCAATTCATACTAACTACTCATTTACTTCCACTGTATACTTTAATTCTGGACTAGCTCTTTGGCTAACAAGAATAAAATGCAGAAGAAAAACCCCACAAAACCAGCCAAACAAAGAACAACCCCCAAAAAAAGAATTATGAAACTGCAGGGGTATGAATTGAGATATAGATGAGGAGCAGATGTGGCAAGTAAAAAGATGCTCACTTTTGCATAATTGCCAAATAAGAGCAGAGCCTAAGCCTGTGAGTGAGAAACTTCCAGGGAATTGACAGATTTATTATAAGGTGTCTTATGTTTTAGAGATTTTGATTTTCAACAGTTGGACCTACATATGCCACCCAAACCCCTGGAAATCTAAATCTATTTTTTGAGCCCCCAGTCTATTAGCAGCATGTATGCAATGTTAGTGCGGATTTCAGACATGTTGACATTTGAAAGCATTGGATAATTTTTGACTCACAATGCAAGTCCATATCTGTTTGCTGACATAACCATGTTATCTCTTACATAACTTGCATCAGGCTCTGCATGTTGCATGTACAATCGGCAATGTTGTGAACCACTCAGATTTGATGATGGTCATATGGTTACACAGATTAAAAACAGTCTGTCTTAGTTTACTAGGAGTACCCCTGCAGTTTTAGTTCAGACTCAGAGAGTAGCTCCTTGTTTTATTTGAGAGTAGGTGATGGCCAGATCTTCATGCTAACCGTGTTCTGGGCAGACACTTGTCTGCTGTTAGACATTAAACATAAGCCGTTCAAGCATTCAAGCATTTGTCACTCTGAGGTTGGACTGTAGTGCTGCATGGGACTAGATCTTGCTACTTTTTTAATAAAAGTATTCGTTGCTATTGTTACTACTACCTTCTGAGCCAGACAGTGGAAGATTTTTTCCAGTAACTTGGTGTTTTGAGTGAGCTTGTTAGGAAACACCGAACAAGGTTGTTCATGGGAAAAGGCATCTCTGACAGTGACTTTACCTTTTTTCTTTGCTCCAAGCACATGAATACACTCAGTGCTCATGTATTGAACTGTTTCTGACAGATGTTGGGAGAACTCAATACCCTTTCTTACACAGGGTGCAGAAAAAAAATTTAATTGTTAAACAAGAATTTTCTGACTGTGTCATAGAAAAGGCAGAGCTAATTTGGGGAATATGGAAAAAAATCTCCACCTATGGGATAAACTGGAAACTTAGGATATGTGACCTTCTTTCACATTTACCTGGAAAAATTCTAACCAATAAGGATGTTGGAATGGTATGCAATGAGAGAATTACAGTCCCAGGAGTATGTGGCACTCTTCTTTTAGATTTACATCAGCTTCCTGCAGGGTGCTGTTCAGCATGCGAAGTACTAGTTATGTATCTAAAACCTCTGAATGGGAAGGTATGCACTGATATGAAAGACTTTTTCCTCAGAGTATAGGACTATACCATTCATTGAAGGTATACAAGCTGGAAACTCATTCAAATATCTGAAAGTGAACAGAAGGGAGAACGTTTTCTGAGAGAGCTTGGAAATGGTAGTCCCAAATCTTCCTACTTCAAGGTAGGCTGCATCTCAGTGTATTTGTTTCCTGAGCAATGAGAAAGAGGATGCTAGTGAGAGCTCATAAATACCACAGTGCACAGTATTGGATTGGTTTGAATATATATTAAGTGGAATTTTAGAAGCAGACTGTTTTATAACTATATTTTCAATGTTTCAAGGAATGCCTAAAGGAAAAGATAGCATTTCTTTTTCATCAGGATATTTATTTGTTGAAACAAATGAATAATTTATTTACTTGCTATCTTGGTTGTATGTCTTCTTTCTGTGGATCCTTGTCAGGATGTACTTCAAATGGATATTTTTAGAGAGCAATGTTGGTCTTGGGAAATAATTGAAGCATAGCAGTAGGTGAGTTACATGTCCCTGTAGTTGGCCTTTGGACCTATTGAATGTTGGTTTTTATAGTAATTTTGTTACTTGAAAACATGCCGTGATGATTAAGTGTTCACATCTTTTATCCCAGAAAATCAGTTGCAATCTTTGCCTTGATCAGTCAGGAATATTGCAAGCCTTACTATGTTGTGTTCAGCTGTCTCTGTGCTATACATAAAAGAAGTACAGGATAACTTTTCCATCTGACCTTCCTTCAGTCTGGTTTTTGTCTCTATTTTTGTTAACGCAGATCAGGTAGTGTTACTCAGTGGAGTCTAAATGCACGCCTTCTAAATATGTTTATGGGTATTTGTCTAATAATTTGTGTGTTTATTTTGACAGTGACTTGTGCCCACATGTGTTTGTGTATTTGCACGCCTGCATGTATTTGTCAATTACCTTGCAGAGTTTGCATCTAAAATGTAAAATTGTACAGTTACTTCACTTTAAAAGATTTGTGGCAAATATAGATAAGAGGAGGGACAAGTGCAATCCAAGGGTGCTTTAGTATTGAGCAGTCTAAATGAGTGGATTGATGAAATAATGAAAATCAAGCATTTCAGTATCAAAAAAATCACCAGGATACCTTTGAATAGTTGTACCATTTACAGCATATTTAATTATAAAAGTGTCTCACATGAAATAAATATTTGGTAAAATTTACCTATAAAAGCATCCTAGAACTAAAATAAGATGACACAAGAAGAGTACAGGAAAACATTTTTCATTACTGTATATTGGCAAAAATTAACTGACTTTAGCTGATTATCGCAATTGTTTAATGAAGTTTATCTCCAAGCAAATCAAATCACTCTCTGAAATACTTAAAAATAGAGTTAAAGGCTTAACTTCCTGCATCAGAGCAAGAAAATATTGTTATGGATATTTTAAGTGTATATGTATACTCAGACAGAAGTATATCTGAAAAAAAAGGAATCTACCTGTAATAAGATACGAGGGTTACTTAATTTTGTATTGATAGAGGAGTGATTATAATCTAAAGAGCTAAGAGTATGACTCTTAGCTTGAAAGCTCAATATGCTGGGATCTTTATAGACAAGGTACTTTCCATGGGTATTTTACAAGATTTCAAAAAACATAAGATTGCAGATTTCTAAAAAATGGATCTTGAAACAACCCTTTCCAGTAACTGTGGGCTGTTATAATCCAAGTTCAAGCAATTTAATGAGTAAGTCACTTGATATTCTAATTTTATTCAGTGTTGTAGTGACTTCATAACATTTGATAGCAGTAAATTAAATAATAATAATAATGGACAAGTGAAAACAAACTAAATACTCCCTCAGCTTGTAAACAGTTTGTGATATTTGTTTCTATACAAAGAGCATTGCTGAAATTCTAGATACGATAGTTACTAATGTAGTAATTCTTTAATCAAAGGTTAGTAGCCACTATCCAATATCTGAAGAGAGCTGTAGCTGCATGTGGACTCTAGGTCATGCAAATTATGCCCACTTCTGGAAGCAAGACCAGAAGTTTCATCTGAGTTTTTCTTACTCCTATAATACTGTTACATTTTACCTTATTTTCTAACAGTACTCCCTCTTTTTGATGGAGATGCAGGGCAGAAATCTGGGTCAATAAGTCTGGTCTTTTCCTAATTTTGGCTAACCTTCATGTCATTCCTCTCCTGAATTACATTTCTGAAGCCATCTCCAAGCATGAGTTATTAGTATATTTTTTTAGCATTTTCCTATATCTTTATACTAGTGTCATTAATGAAAGTATTAAATCCCATCTATCCCTGAGCTGGTTATTAAGGAATCCTCTTTCAATTGCTTATTCTTAATATTATTTTTCACTTTGATTAGTTTGATATCTAAAATGGAACAATTAAGATAGACAAAAATTAAAAACTACAGCAACATATTATGAACTAGGTGTATTACAGTGATTAGATTAAACTTGAAAAAATATGTTGTACCAAACTTGACACTTAAATGAACTAAAACGCTTATGGAACAAATCTGTGACATACAAAAACATAATCGTAAAAAGCTACCTGACACATAGTATAAATCAAATGTAAAAATAGGAGTTCTACAATACCTTTTAATGATTAGCTGCATTTTCTCCTAGAACTCAAGAATAATTATAGGATGTTTTCCAACTGTTTCTTTTTCCTTACAGTACTTGGGGTGCATAGAAGTCTTACGTTCAATGAGATCTCTTGACTTCAATACTAGAACACAGATTGCAAGGTAAGACTTTGTCCAAGTATGTTTTTTAAAGTAACTTCTGAATTGTGTCCGCAAAGTGGAAAGGTCAGGAAGATGGCAAAACATGTAGAGAATAATTTTTGGATACTGTAAGTCCACTTTTGACTTTTGCTTTTACAGCTAAATCTCTCACTGGGTATTAATGTAGCTCCAATGGAGCTTAAAGGATTTACAAGATTTCAAATCTTCTTCATGGTCTTCTGATGTGCCGGGAACTGATTTAGAAAATTTTTGCCTGTTTGTTATGGCAAATAAGGCACTTATCTGTGTACCAATTTTGTGATGTTTAAGACAGTAAAAATTAGAGTATGCTTAAAATCTACAATGCATTTGTCAAAATGTGTCTAGGGGGCTGTTTTGGAGCCTCATGTTTTAGGTTTTTATAGCAAATTCTTATGAAAATATGTCAGATTACAAACTGGTCATATAAAGGATATAAATGAAAATATGTCACCACAATGATACCAGAGACAACTGAAAGAATATTGTATTTTCCAGACTTTATGTAAGAAACAATAAGCTTGTACTGGGTTCTTCTTACAATTCTTTTTAATCTGTGACAGTATTTTTGTAAAAGCAGTACATAAGTACAGCACTGTCTTAAGAAATGTCCATGAATCATTTTATTTCTAGGAAACTATTTTCTGAGAAACATAGGAAATAGTGTTTTGCAGGCATTTTCACTGGAAAAACTGAGCTCATTGATTGCAGGGGACTGTAGCACTGATGTCATCTAGCAACTGGAGACCACGTTTTCAAATTCTGGTATCGAAATAATGAAGTAATCCTTTCCAGAGAGACACATATAAAGTGATATGATGAGGAATCTTACAGTTGCTGATAGCCTTTCATAAACCATTTGTCATACCATAGACAGCTAAGTATTTATTTTTTTAAATGAGGAAAAATACTTATTTTTATGGTTGGACACTGATCGTATGGTCTATATGCATTGACATCAAGTTACATTTGCATACAGCAGCTTTGAATTCAACCCTTGAGTTCTCACAAAGTGTTAATCATTAATTTGCCAAGATAATATCTTCATGGGGGGCATAAAAGCACAAGGACAGAATTTTGTTTTTCAGGAAATGAAGACTATGGAGGCATTTGAGAATTTTACAACTGTACTTTTTTAAAATTCATCATATACATTTCTGTGGTATTTGCACCAGTGACCTTTTAAAATTATTTCCTGTCTAGCAGATCTGTAGTTCCAATGTAGTTGACACATTTGTCACCACTTGAAAGTTCAATGATACTGGCTTAAAAACAGTTGTGATAGTTACTGTTTTTGTATTCTATACCTGAAAGTGAACCAAATTTGGCTTTCTTTTTCTGCACAGTCTCTTTCACTATATGTCTTCATTGGAATAGTGTTGCACTTTTCTTATTGTCTAGTATAAAGACAACAACTCTGACATTAATACTTAGGCATATTTGCTGATATACAGCAATATGGTCTGCAAAAAGAAAGTATCTTTGTCTTATAGTTCTTTCAATAAAAAAATTATTCTTGGCTTTTACTGTGAAACAGACCTGGAATTATGGTTTTTTTCTGTTGAAGTTGTAGCATATTTGACTATATGGTGGGCATTTTCTTGGCTCATCTTCCTTGGACCACATCTAGAGCATGAATTTTTTTTCAAGCAGAAAGCCATATCTTCCTGTTTTGCTTGTTATTTTGCGTTTGCAACTTTCAGTTTCTCATAAAACAATTAAGACTCATTAAAACATCATTCTGATCCTGTAGTTCCTGATTTAAAACTTTTTTTGAAAATAGGAGGTTTTAGGTGACTTTTGAATCAGGATCTAGCATCTTAATCTGCATTTTATTAATTCATCTGGCTCTAGAAATCCCCATGCCATGTCTTAAGTTTTAAGTACCCACAGGAATCAGTATGCTTTGTCTTACAGCATTTTACACACAAGCATATTCTTTACTAAGAAAATTTTATTAGGAAATTAGTAAAGTTCACCTTTACTGATTAACTTGCTTATGCGCGTTAAGTAACATAACATAGCCCTCAAGGTATGTACTGACTTAATAAGGCTGGTGTTCCGATATTACAAGCATCAGTTCCCTCTTAAGAAGACACCTGGTACCAAATGATCTGTGCAGCCCTTTGATTAAAAGTAAAATAAAAGCACCTGAAAGTTACATTTATGTCTACTATGTCATAGAATCAGATAATCATAGGACACCGGGTTGGAAAGGACCACAAGGATCATCTAGTCCAACCTCTCAACATAAAAGTATAGTTTAAATGAGTTGAGTCAGCACCCTGTCAAGCTGACTCTTAAAACTGACCAATGTAGGGGAATTTGCCATAAATGTCATACATTTATATTTAGGTTTGCCCATTGCTGATTTCTCTGCAGCCTGCCACCAGTAGGAAAACTGCCCTTGTAATGTGGCAGCTCATGATAGAGTGTGACTGAGGCTTGGGTCTGTAAATCTAGTAATGTTAGCTGTGACTGCTCCAACTGAGGAACCTAGAACCATAGCTACAGCAAAAATATTTCTCTGTGTGTGGCTTTATAAACTTCTCTGTGCTGTTTCTCATAACTGGAGAATCAGATGTCAAGGCAGCTGTCATCCCTTTCTGACCCATAACTTTATAAACTGATCCTACTGCATGCATCACACCTGTTTAATCTCTAATTTTTTCCAAGACCTTGCAAAACCAGTCACAGAAGAAAGTGTTCTGCCATGGGCCAATATAGCTTCTGGTATTATGTAGTATTTATAAGTACGATTAAAAACAATTAGAAAAGATGGACCAAGTTACCTGATTCAGTGTGGAAGTCTGGATTAATCTCTTCCCAATAAGCATGTATCGTGCTTGAGACATATAAAGTACTTACTCCTTTTCTAGCACTGCATCACATCCCTGTCCCTGCTTGGTTTCTTACCCTTGCTTTTCGTCCGCATTGCAGAGCTCAAACATAGGAAGTCAGCCATTAGGAATCCTGTGTGGTCCTTTTTTCTGTCTTTTGGTTATTGCATAAGTTTCGTTATCTCTCTGCTAGCCTCAAGGAGGAACTAAACCTCAAAATACGATGAGCAGCACCAATTCCTAGAAGAAAAAAATTCTATGGCTCAGTCATGGGAGAGTGAGATGTGTAGTCTCTGGCTCTGCTGCAAACATTGGGCATTATTTTGGACAACTGTGTGATTAAATGAATTAGGGCTTGTAAAGGGCATTTAAACCATTGGGTAAACATTTAGAATTTTCTTAAAAATTGAGCTAAGATTTCCAGTTATTTAGTGAGTTAGGCACCCACTTTTAATAAGAAGGTAATGGGAAAAGCTTATCCAGCTATTTTGGATGGCTTTGAAAAGCCTATCTGTTATAATTAATACATTAGGAGAGCACATACATCAGTGTGTTTGCAGGGACCAGTGTGACAAATGAAGAACTGTGACTTGAACTCCAAGAACTGGATTGGTCAGCAGTCTTTCCTTCCTTGTCAGAGTCATGTGAAAAATCAACCTGTGCCATCTAATGCTGTTGTACTTGACCTGTGACTTATTTTTGTTTTGCTTTTTTCACTTTTTGTAAGTTAACATGTTAAACTTCGCAGCAATACATTTATCTTCATGTAAAAGCAGTGAGTAAGCACTTTCACTTGTCATACTCATCACATCTTAACAACCTTGTGGTGCCTGACGGAAGGTATTGTTATCCTAATTTTGGATCTGATTTGAGGAAAAAACACCAGCTACATACAGTTTATAAACTTATGACAAGTTTGAAGTCTAAAGATTCTTTCACTACTGCAGAAATAGGAGAAGTAGACTAGTATTAATCAGTTGTATTTTATTTATTCTTTTGTGTAATGACTGAACTGTCATGTGAATTCCTGAGCAAATAAATGGATGCGCAAGCTAAGGGTCAGCAGTTATGCACATGGATAAATAAAAGCCAGATGAATCCACATATTGCATCATTAATGATCCAGTGATAATTCTTGTAACACACGTGAAGTCAAGATGACTTTTTTGGGCAGCAAGACGAACAGAAGCATTTCATTTTCAACATAGCAGAAGAACAGGAGGACTAGCAGGGGAGACTACTGAGCTAACCACAGGTGGCACGTGGCCCTAGGTTCATCTGAAACCTACCATCATCGTCACAGGAAGGACCCACTTTTGTGCTTCTGTGGCCAGGCCCTTTGTGCCCTCAGCTGTTTATTAAAAATAAATAAATCAGGTAACATTCTTTTGCAACATGTGCAGTGTTTGCAGTTCATACGTTTGTATGCTTATTGTCAAATCTGTTCCTGTGTAATGAGCCTTCACTACTGTGTTGAATGCATGAGTGAAGTTATGCAATGCATTGAATTAGAATAATGTTGCATGCACCGTTTGTCACACAGCAGTGTTTGGCTGCATGTTCATTGGTATCTAATTGAATGTAATCAGTTTACTGCATGCACCTTCAGAAAGTCACACCCCCTCATGCTGAGTAAAACATTAGATTGCATGTTGAGTTAATAGCAGGTAGATCAGAGGACTGAAATACTTCGTATCAGCAGTGGACTCGAATCCAAATTCAGATCCCAGTCCTTCTCCATGAAGTCTGTTGAGGAGAACAATTTGAAACAGATTTCTTCCAAATCTTTATTAATTGTGAAAACCAAACCCATTTTTGCCAATATCCCAAGCCTTTGGAGAGGAGATTATAGAAATCTAGATTTTAGAGCTGTGTTTGAGTCCAATGCTAAACAATATGAATGAAGTTCCGTTGAAGTAGTGTTTCTTTCAACCATGTCTGTATTTTTTGCAGAAATTTAGTGTCAGGAAGCATCTCTGAAAAAAGGATGGAAGACATTGAAAAGGAAGAATATTTCCCTTGTGATTTTTGAAAGGTGCATAGGTAACAGGTTATCTGCAGTGAATTCTGTATTCAGTCTCCTTATCGTACTCCTTTGCTTAAAAGGTGAGTGTGGTTCACCCTTGCTTTCTGCTATGTGGACTTGGATGTGGGGTAGTGCTTATGGTGCTTAGGGCATGGCATACCTGCACCACAGTCCTGATACACAGCTCTGCACAGGAAGACATGTGAACAAGAATCCTCCTTCCTTGTGTACAGTTACTTCAGGGTCAAAGCTCTGGGAAGCATGGAGCACTGACAACTGCTTAGTTCACCAGTTTGGGTGAAGCAGGATTCCCAAAAGTAGATGGAGGCATACTTATAATTCATACAGCACACCTCTAAGTGAGGCCATGACAGTTATAGTAACTGATACTGTCAGAGAATAATTTACATTTGCTAGTTTAGCTGTCATTAGCACAGAAATAAGTTAGAATAAAGAGTTTTGTATATTTAACATTGAAAGCTTTCATTTTCAATGTAGTGTTAGTGGTGAAAATGTTAGCTAGTATTTGGATTAATTTGACTAATATATGGTAATACAAAGCCTGAGTAAGAATAATTAATTGAGCTCCTCCATTCCACTTGCCTTTGTGAGAAAGCAAAGAGCCTCTCAGGGTATAGTGAAGGTGGAGAGTTGAAAGCAAAATGGTCAGGGAAGCAGTTTTGGGTATAGCTGTACTCTGGGTTTTCAGAAAGCTGGAGAGTCCACTTGGTTCTGCACAAGCAGAGGGACTGAGGCAGAGTGGTCTTAACATGTTTTAAATGCAATCACAATGCAATGTTAACAGCTGCCTAGAACCTTGGAAACAGACACTCTCAAGTTCTTCCACTAATAGCACCTAGCAGTTTGATTACACAGAAATTAAGGCATAAGGAATTTGAGTATCTTTCATATGACGTGTCCAGTCACACCAGACAGTTCATCACCACTGGACAGTCCTTTTTGGCCGCTTGTATGTTTCTAAAATGTCATATATCTTACAGGGGTATTCAAAAAAGCAGTGTTAGAACTTTAGTTCTGTAATGAAAAAGAGATTTTGGAAGATATTTGTCTACAAAGTCCTGCTTTGGACGTGAAGCCAATTGAGGTTTAGAGAAAAATATTAATTAGACTAAATATTTTCATTTTACTTCTTTAAGGTTTCCTATGCCTTCCTCTGAAACACCTGTAATGGGCTACTTTTTGAGGGATAAGATACCATAGTAAATGACCTGAGGCTGGACCCAGTTTGGAGGTTATTATAATTCTACTTTAGCAAGAGAAGACAGTTTTAATTTCTCTCTCTCTATTTCCCTGACCACTAATAGAATAAACAGCTAGAGACCAAGCTGAGTGGGAAAAAGCCTGAAGGTCACAAACGATGTTACAGGATTTGAGCTACCTAACAGATTGAAATCTCCAAGTACATTTTTCTGTAGTTTTTTTTTGTATCATTGACCTTGTTCTTGACAGATGGAGGATTGTGAAGAAGAAAGGGCTTTGTAGGTGTGCATTCAACATCAAAGTATACTCCCACCTTATGATCATAAAAGCTACAACCAATATTTTGAAAGATTTCCTCTTTGAAAGGTATCTCAAATTTTGGACCGAAGAGTCTAAATAATGGCTAGTTAAAGATATATAAGTATGTCCTCAGCATTGGAGGAGCAGTTGTATGCCTCTGACATCACTTGTTGGTGGCAAACATTTGCTATAGCTATGAGGAAAAAATGGTTATGTTTGCTCCACTTTTGCTAACCACAAATCTGATTGTGTGTGCACATAGAGTGAAGAGATATCCAAATAAGGTATGCTAATGGATATACAGTTTCACTCTGCATTTCTAAAAATAAGACCATTTTCCAGATCTGCTGTATTAGAAGAAGTGATCAAGATCAGGTAGACTTCTGTTACTGATGAATGAAATAGTTTCTGAAACTCACTTGCATCTTAGAAAAGAAGGTACAGATTGTACTGAAATTGCCTCAAATATTTCTTAAAAGTTAGATCATCTATAAATACTGAGAACAGAGCTGTCATTGAGCATACCAACGCATTAAAAAAGATCTTTGGCAGTAAAAGCAGAAGAGTCCTCTCAAGTGCATTGATTTCTGTTAGCAGATTGATGGAAGTCTCACACTGAAGATGCAGGAGTGTAAGAATAACAACCATTGGATAGATTACATACTAGATACATAATAGCATGTGGTACTCAATGTCTAACATTTGCCAAAGCCAAAATTTATTCAGTAAACCAAAAATGAAGTTGGTCAGCTTCCTTTCATTTTCTGCTTGTAGATTTTCTACGTGTGAAAAAACTCCGTTTCAAGAACCAAAATGAGAAGCTGAGGGGAAGAAAAGGAGGAGTCATTGTCTCCTTGCTCAACGAGTGACAAGAGCTTGCATGCCACATCTGCCAATGTGTCTTGTTCCACAAACCTTTTTTCACCAGGCTTTCCACCACTTGTGTGGTCAGGCCAGGCTTCACTTTTGTCAGGCTGGTGTGAGAAATGGCATTGCTTGGTCTCTTCACCACTTTCTAGAGAGGCTCTGCTGCAGGGTTACTCCCCGCACGGTATTCTGAATTCATGGCAGTAGGCACATCCACACCACACATTTAGCCTCCCATTCCTATCCATACTCTCTGTTCTGTTTTCCTTAGACACTTCTCTAGCCTTACTTCTTCCAGACATGGTCAATTTGCCAGTTGGCATTTAAAGTTCTGTAAACAGTAATATACTGGTTTAGTCTTCAGAGCTTCTGAATGTCTCCTGTGCTCCTTCAGACAGCACGTGCTCTTTTTGCCTGTTTTGCAAATAAATAATATTTCAGTTATTAAATGGATTTTTTTAAAAAGTATTTTTGGTCTCTGTTTTTTTTGTTTTCAGAAGTAAGCTGTTTTTATGTTTGGTATAGACTTTCTTTCTCCTCAGCAAATACTGTAGAACACTTGGTAATGATTTATAAATTATTTTTAAAAGTCTGCAGGAATATAATAATTTTAAGAAATAACTGGGAGACTTCTGTGCAATTCTTCTGGACATGTAATGCTTTCATTTGAAAAGTCCATCATTTAATGTCTGATTTTTTAACCTGTGAAGCCCTATGCTTTGGAGGTTGCAAAGATAAACTTGGGAACTGTAGGATACTAGAAGACATTAACAAGAGAATATTGGTAGTTTTTAAGGCTTGTCACGCAAAAAAATTCACATTAAAAACTAGTCATAGTTTCTTGTCTCAATATTTGAGGTGGCTGTACTTTTTTCCAAATATGTTGAGAAAATCTGATTTGTATGTGCTTGTCATTTCCCTGAAAGACGAGTTCCAGAATTCTGTTTTTTAATCAATCAGATCATATTACTTAAAAACAGCAACAATAAAACTGCCAAAAAAATCATTGAAACCACAAGAAGCAAGGGTATTTTCATGTGATGGTGTTTCACAGAGGAACAGATTTGAACTTCCTGAGTGGGCTACTTTATATAACAGAGTAAAGCATGACTAAAGCTATGAAAAATATCAGGGCATTAGCCTTTCTAATGGAACAAAATGGCAATGTAAAACGCAGTTTTTTCTGTCTCAGAGAGATGTCAAGTCACTATAAAGCAGAATAGGTCAGCTTCGGAAAATGCCTATTGGTAATTTTTCACTGGATACATTTGTGTACTGCGATTATATTCAAAATAACACAGCATGTTTTGTGCCAAGAAAATGACTCCACAGTGCGACCATCTGCAAAGCAGAAAATACTCTTGGACAGATTTGGAACTCAGCATGTGGTTCCTACTGCAGACAGCACAGTAGCTAATTTTACAAGAGATCAAGATAACTTTACACCGCTATTTATCTGAGCCTAGCTAATGAAACAGCATGTGGCTTAGAAAGGTGTAATGTGTGTCTGTGTTTAATAACTTTTGTATGGGAAAAAAAGCAAAGGTAGTCACGTTCAGCTTTTCCAAACTCTGTGCAACTGTTTAGCCATGCAGATATGTCCAGAACTTCTGCTTTTGCCTTCCTTAGACAAGTGTTTGCATGCACAATTCAGGTATCAGAATTCTCAGCCTAGCAGCAATATCTATTTCTGGGCTTGATTTGTGGCTCAGGTGTTTGTGCTGAAGAGGCATTTGGAAACTTGATTTTCTGCAAAAGTTTATGTCTGCCCTGTGCTACCTAGCAATGCAAGCTGGGAAGATGTCTTTAGGATGTCTTTTCCACATCACCAGGCTATCTGTGTGACACTCTCCCCCAGCATGATCTAGAATATTCTGAACAGAGAATTTTTCCCCTGGAAAAAATGCATATCAGAGAGGTGGCAGATATTCAGCCATGCTTTTTCTTCCTCTTTTCATCAGATACTTCTTTAAGACTCCTTAACTCACAGGTGGGAAAAGTACTGTGCCTTTTGTTGCAGCTACACAAAGAGTTGCTTACAAGCTGCTCTGACCTTGCCTAGGCAGAATTTTTGTATAAATATATTTTCTGAAGTTCCCAGCATTTTCACCAAATGCATTGTCAAATTAAACACTGCAGTTGCTTGAGTACATTCACAGAGTTTCAAAAACTGAAGTTAAAAGAATTACCAAATTCAAGGTCAGATGTCCTGCCTCATCTGTCATGTGTCTCAACAAGCTGTCACCTGTCTCAGGCCCTTCCCTCTGCTTCCTGTTTTCCTGCAGACTTTGCTAACACTGAGTTTGGTAAAACTGGGATGCTTTACTAGAACCAAGGCAAGTAGCTGGAAAATCCATAGTGCTTTGTTACTGAGTGAGAGGATGTATATCCTAGCTTTTCAGCTCCTTAGTGCTTTCCTCGCTCTGCCAAGGCAGGGTGTACAAACAGTAACAGAGACTGCCTTGCCAACCCTCAGCCCTGGGCTTCAGCCTCTTCAGGTGGTGCATTTCCTCTCCCACTCTCAAGTGGCAGTTTTGATCAACAAGGTCCTTGAGTCAGATGGGTCTATCAAGTCACAGAATCACAGAATATTGGGAGTTGGAAGGGACCTCAAAAGATCATCTGGTCCAACCTCCCTGCCAGAGAAGGATCACCTAGATCAGGCCACACAGGAATGCATCTGGCCAGATGGGATCCACCCCAGGGTCCTGAGGGAGCTGGCAAAAGTGCTCACAAAGCCACTTTCCATCATTTATCAGCAGTCCTGGCTGACTGGGGAGGTCCCAGTTGACTGGAGGCTTGCAAACATGACACCCATCTACAAGAAGGGCCAGAAGGAAGACCCAGGGAACTACAGACCTGTCAGTCTGAGCTTGTGCCAGGGAAGGTGATGGAACAAATCATCCTGAGTGCCATCACACGGCACATGCAGGACAACCAAGCGATCAGGCCCAGTCAGCATGGGCAGGTCCTGCTTGACTAATCTTATCTCCTCTTATGACAAGGTGACCTGCTTGGTGGATGAGAGGAAGGCTGTGGACGTTGTCCACCTGGACTTTAGTAAGGCCTCTGACAAACTTTATGTCCAATTATCAGGAGCTGGCAAGCAGAAGAGGTAGTAGCAAAACCACTACAAATCCCAGCCCTGTCCCAGAAAAATAACAAGCTTGTAAACACTTTTTGTCAGGTGCAGTCGCCTGAAAATTCCCTTTTCTTCCTACCTTATTGCTGCTAAAGTGAGAGGATGGTGGAGGCAAATAGGAAAAGCAAAGAAGTTAAAGGTGAATTTTTTCCTCAAGCATAGTTCACATCTCTGAAATAAAATCCTTTTTGTGAGAGGCAAAACTTATGATGGATCTCATTGAGCTAATCAGACCACTGGAGGAGACAAAGAAGATGAAGTGCTGGTGATGCCTTAGTGTCAGCAACTTGCAGCCAAAATACTGAAAGCTCAGACACACCTGTAGAAGCAAGAGGCAGGGGTCTGGATGACAGCAGTGGGCTGGGGACTGCCAGAGGCCTGGATTTCCCACCCCATTGCCTGCAAAGGATTTGCCTTGAGAGATGGGAAACCACAAGTTTTAGCTCAGTAGCAAGGCTGAGGGGATGACTATGTCCAACATAATGTCTGTTTGCTTTTCCTGAGGCAAAGAATAACATTCTTTTGGTGGAGAACAAGCATATTTCTTTCTTCCGATTATGTTTCCAGGAGTAACCTATGTCTCAGTATCATGATGATCAGTGCACGTGATGCTTGCTGTGCTGTATTTCTAATATGCATTAGGGCTGCTCTTTTAAACCAACTGATTTTTACTTGCTCTGTAAGAAAAGTTAGTAGCTACTTTAACTAAAACACCTGTTGAGAGTCGAAGAAGCATTGTGGTAAATGTGGAACTAAATACAAGGGCTGAGCTGTGAAATGGAGTGTGGCTGTAGCTGTGATGGTCTGTGATGGTCTGAGAGCATATGCAAGGCAAAATTTGTAGTGAAAAGCAATTTTACTTGATGATGGAGAAAAGAGAAGAAAAAGACAAGCTGTGGAACAAATAAGCTCTCCTTTAGATCTGAAGAAAGGATTATGTGCGTGAAAGCTTTTTTGACTGTCTTTTGCTACAAATCCTACACTTCAGAATAACAGGATTTTAAACCTTCTGCAAGGCCACTTGCAGCCCTGCGAACACTGTCTCCTCAATATAATAAATTCATGCAATTGTTTCAAGTGATTCGAACTATGGATTGGGCCCTATGTAAAAGCGCCCAAGGCATAACTATATAGTGATTACTGATTGCAACCAGATAAACCTGTGACATTTGCTGAGCCATTTTATGTTGAATGGTAATACGTATTTCCCTCCTGACTCACTTGTTGATCCTGTGCATTCATCTAATGTGTAGTTGAAATATCATCCTGCTCATTGCATAAAATTAAAATAATTTATGTTTTTAAGTGATATTTCAAAGTTTTGATTATTTTAACTGTTCTTTAGCTTGTAGTTCATTGTCTCCCATTCTGTATTTTTGTTTTTGCATAAAATATGTGTCATTTGCATGTTTTTAGGTCTAAATATGATGTGCTGTTAGTCTCAATCGATATTTAAAATAGTTAAACAAGGTTTGGAGTCACCTTTACTTATCCCTGTGCAACTGTTCTGTCTTGCAGTATCAATATAACAGCTGTGGTCAAAGGAAGGTCTCTGCACGCACAAGAGCGAATTTTGAATACAGACCTGATGGTCTGTTTGGATAATAAGTTGTAAAATACTCATTGGATCTATGAGATTTGTCTGTAGCAGTATGATTTAAACAGTTTGTGTAGTATACAGTTACTCTCCTATGACAGAGTATGAATTCAAATTAATTTTCAACATGCATTTCTTTCATTCAACCTGAATGTGATGGGAAGAATGAAGCCATACTAGAAAATTAAAGCAAAATGTTAATGGCATTTATTTTGCTTTCAATGTAAAAATAGGGCCACAAATAAATTATTCAGATCATACTGAATACAATTTAAAACTTTGAACATTGCATGTATTGTATACAACATGCATATTACCAGGAACATTTTAGGGTTCTGATATTATCTAAAGCCAGATGGTTTTGTTCGAACTGGGAAAGTGCATAGTATAGTAGTGAGAAAAATGACAGTTACTACACCTTGCATTACAAGAAAGATTTAATAAAAAAATGTAAAGCAACGTTGATTAAAGACGTGTCTTATGATTAGATTCCTTGTGGCTTATTAAAGTACAAAAATTAGATGTGGAAGAAGGTATTAAGACAAATATTCTAATTTATGGTGAGAAATGGTCTTTTTTAATAGTGCAAGAAAATATTTTAATCCTTTGTAGTTTGCAAGATACCCTTGCTTACACTAACATTGACTACTTACCATGTTCTGCTTCACACTGAACTATTCTAAATTTGAAGGGCACCTGTTTTAGCCTTGAGAAGAAAGCTAACTGACCCACTAACTATCCTCACTTGTGAACAAAAATACTGTCTGAAGCTGTTCTCTACCAGTGCATTTGAAGTGTAATGAAGAAATCCACACATTCATTTGCCATAAAGCTTTTTTCTGTCTCTTCAGGGAAGCAATCAGTCATGTTTGTGAAGCTGTGCCTGGTGCAAAAGGAGCCTTCAAGAAACGAAAGGTATTTTTCTTTTCTTGTAGTGCGGTTGACTATATTTTCTTAGTTCAACATAGAGGAGATGAGGCACAGCAGGCAGGTGACTTTAAAGCAGCTTTGAGAATTGCAGGTCATTAATCATTTAAGGTATTGGTTGTTTTCACCCACTATATGTTGCCTCTTACCCTTTGGTCAGGATCTGCTTTTGCAGGCACCTAGAAGCGTGAGTGCATGTAGGAAAAAGATTGTGGCCTGCCTTTATGTTCCTGCTGCAGAAACCCCCTCCTTTTCCTTTTCTTTCTTTTGTAGATTGCAAGTGGAAGGCTTAAAACAAACAAAGAGAAATACCTTTTCATAAAATGCATGAATAAATTTGGAAATAGGTGCTGGAAGCTATTGCAGTGGCCAAAAGTATACATAGGCTTGAAAGTGATTAGATGTTTTCTTGGAGTGCAGCTCTACTGTTGGCAACTGATGAGTTTGAAAATCACTGATTTCTGGAAATTGAGAGAACATACCAAGTGATCCTCTATTCCCCATCGTGCTTCCATAAACACCTGTGGTTGATGCTCAGTGGCCTGCACTGACAGAAGGTCCAGTGGGAACTGGCCTAACTTGGTTATTACCATGATTTTATTGTTAATGATGTGGTAGGAGTTAGGTTCTTCAGGCAAGGAGTGGCGGAAGCCTTGTATCAGCTTGGCTCGGCTCCTACACTGATGGCTCTCAACAGTCTTGGACTATTCCAGGGGCCTGCTAGCAAAACTGGGATTTAATGCTAATTCTAAGGAAAAGAGTGTAAGAAAGCAATTAATTATAGCCCTTGTGTGTGTTGTTCAGCACAGGAGAATGGGTAGGTGAACGAAAAGGTCTTTCTGCTTCCCCAGCTGCTCCACCACCTAGGTGGAATCCCAGCAGAACGGGGTGGGATGAAATGCCACTTTTTTGCAATGGAGAATCTTCCCTTGGTAAAATAAGGCATATGTGACAACATATGTTACAGCATAATTGGAAATTGTCTCAGAAATTAAGATTGTGGTCCCCCCTTGCCCACCTTGTCCCCCATCTCCGCCCCCCAGATTTATAACATTGGAATTTCTGGGTTCTCTGGCTTTTGTTTTTAAACCTGAAAGTAAAGAGGAAAATATCTTTTTCCTTGAAAAGTAAAATGATGCAAAATATCATTGGAAATGTAGGTTACACAGAGTCACAAGTGCCTCGTGAGGCACCTTGTTATATTACTATTTTTAGAAGCAATGTTGCTTATGAGTTATTGAAAAGAAATAGTGTTTTAAAGTGAGTCTATTGGCTGAGAAAAAAAAATTGCCCAACAACAGAATTTCAGATAAATGTTAAAGAGATAAATCTTTTGCCAGTCTGTAGTTTCATCATGGTTTGGACACTAGTGGCTTGTGAATTTGGTTAAGGTAACATGTACTTCTTGAGGCCAAGTTTTCACACTTTACCCACACTGTAGGCAGGTGATCCATAGGCATGAGCTGGGAATCTTAAGGATTTAAGGAATGAAGAGAAACAAGAATACTCAAAAGGACTTTTTTGAAAGAAAAGTTAATGATACACTAGCTTTGTTAGATGACAAAGTTAAAATACTGCAGCACAGATGTTACATATGAGCAGTATGTAGGTAGCATACTTTTAATCAATTAAACAGAAGGAAAAAAAGCTAAAACTGGTTATATGTAAGCTTTATGGAGTAAAGAAGCACAGGTGTGCCTATCCTGCTAGGGACAAAACTTCCTAAGCTTGCAGACAGCTCAGGACAAATGCAAATACAGTGGCAGAAGAACACTGTCTCCAGTCACAGCTTTACTTTTATATCCTAATGACCAGTGTAAATATTCACCAGTGTAAGTACAGCAAGGGGAAGAACTTGATCTGTTACTGTTGGGCAGTCTGATTTTGTACAGGGTGTGGTTACCTCAATGAGGCTGCTCTCGTGCAGCTGTGTGGTCCCCTGTAGCTGTCAAAAGTGAGGACTTGGTAAACTTTGCTTTGGAAGGGTAACTTGTATTGCTACAAAACTTTCTAAGATCCAATGAAAGGCCTACAAAAGTTATCAGTATTATTACATCCCTTTTATTACATTCCCAAACTTTTGTGAGTTAGGAGTAATCTTTAGCTGCATGTTGTACCTCAGCATACAGAGGTTTTTGCCTATGGCTGGGCTTTTACCTACTGCCAAGAAGTCTGCAAGCATGATGACACTGTGTATCCCTTTTTGTGAGCATCCCATCAGTATCACTGGGGTCTCACTTTCCATGTGGGAAGAGGGTAGAGCAGTCAGTAGATACAGAGCAAAAGTAAACTCTTTTCAGGAGTTGAAGCTGTTTTTACAGAATAAGAACATACCGTTTTAAGATAATGACTGAAGGCATTCATCTTTGTCTGCTCACTTTTGTCCCTTGCTGAAGATGAATCTTTGCTATCTCACAAAATCCCTATTTTGTTCGGTCAGGAGTAAATAAATACCTGCCTAGCTCTTATAATTATTATAATT
>NW_010190706.1:13730-22788 GCF_000695765.1 Mesitornis unicolor | reverse complement strand
CAATCTGAACATAAGGAAAAACTTATTTACTGTAAGTGTGACAGAGCACGGGAACAAGCTGCCCAGACAGGTTGTGGAGTCTCCTTCTCTGGAGACGTTCGAAACCCGCCTGGACGCGTTCCTGTGTGACCTAGTCTAGGTGATCCTCTCTGGCAGGGGAGTTGGACTGGATGGTCTTTCAAGGTCCTTTCCAACTCCTAAGATTCTGTGATTCTGTGAAAGTAAATGTCAGACATTTGATAGCAGTCTTCCTACTGTTTCAAAGATAGAGAAAAATTCTTTTTAAAGTTCTAAGAGTGAACTATAAAATAATTTGGTTTATTAATTTTTCTTACAATTAATATAAGTTTTTATGGCAAGTTTTATGCATTTCTTTAGCACAGAAACAGCAAGCTTTGAATTCTTTCCGTCATATCAGAAATATTTTACACAATGAATGCCAACAACTAAGCATCAGAAATAGATGAGTCAGCATTCTAAAGCTTTTATGAAACATAAAAAATATTGAATTCCTTTGAGATGAGCCATGTTTACTGTATTATACTTTTTCTCACATACAGCGTCTAATTGGGAAAATACTAGAAACTCCTATTCAGGGCAGTTACATATTTAACATTTTATTGGAAGCATGAATTTCTAACATTTCAGGTTTTAATACAAAATTAAGAAATCATTGTTAAAGCCTAGAAGTCATAAGACTTTTTGTGAGGCATTTTGGGTGTTTTTCAATTTATCATAATCCAATTACATATGTGCATCTCCTAGCGACTCAGGGGATAACACATGACAGATGGAGTTTGAATTTTGTTTCAAATGCTAGTAGAATTTATATATTGCACTTAACCTGACAAGGATTTCATTATTGCAATGCATTCATTTCTGCAAGTTTCTGTAGTGTAAATTTATGTAGAAATAAGAATCTTTAAGAGATCAAGGATTAATGCAGAAAAATACAAAATTATTTTGATAAAATATGAGTCAAAATATATAAAAATTATAAGTCTGAGTTTTTATTTCTAAAGTTCAGTGTTCCCATTTCTCTTTATATCTTTTAAAAATTAAAACTTTAATAAATTAAAATTGTAGATGTTCAAGTAAGTTTTGCGTGCAATCATTTCAATAATACACTACATGCATATGTGTAGTATAGAAATTAGTAAAATACAGTTGCATTTATTAACTAATACTCACTAGCATATCTCCAGTCTACCAGAAATAGCATAATTTGATTTTTTGTTTTGTTTTATTGTAATGTTCATTTACATCCAGGGCTGGGCTATACTACTCTATAAATTGCAAAGAAAATAAAGCAGTTCTAATGTAAGCTGGTACAATATAGTTCAGTACTGGGCACTAACAGTAGTTCTGCTCTAGCTTGGGAGAAAAATGACCCCCATAATATCCCCAAGAGGCAAAGACTATTGGTACAAGCACAGTGTTGCAGAAGCAGATATGGCTTAGAAATCTACATGTCTCACCTTTCCTTCAAATTCTGTCAATAGAAGAACAGATATCACTCATTTTCTTTCATATAATAACTTATTAAGATTTCAATGGAAAAAAAAAAAGAAAGATTCAGACTGGAGCCCTTTCCCTGTCCATGGTGATTCATACCTACATTTTCTTCTGCTGTCCTGTTATGCTGTAGTCCAGTCTCATTAAGAAAAAGGACGGTGTGTTCTTAAGTTGTTCTTATGAAAATACAACAATGAAGAATGAATTCTTAACCTTTTATGGGCCCAAAGTGCTGAAGAGAAATCACAGATTTGTAACCTAATAGTTAAAGATATGAGAATTATACTCACTACAGGATAAATAAAGTTCCTCCTCCTCAGAGATCCTGTAGCTTTGATGTAGAGGAACTCTTACTGGGAGAAACTGAACTAGCATCTCTCACCTTACAAGATGGTACTTATCAAACTGTTGTTTGAGTGGAAAGAAGGAAAAGAGTAGGATCTGTTTCTCTCAGGTTGGTGTTAAAAGACTATACTATTCAGAATACGTGATTAAGTCACAGTGGCTGGAACCCAAAGAAGCCAGTTAAGGATGAGCCTCTGTTCCTGTCCTCCCATAAAAGTCTGGGTCCCATGGGCTGGGATGACACCTCTTACTCTGACACAGTGGGGGAGAATCTCCATGGATCACTTCATAGACTGAAGGGCTTGCTTCCTAGGGGATGTGGGACATCTTACAGGATTCAGGGGAAGAGCATTTTGGGATCGTACAAGACTTAATATGGGATGCTTAGGGGAAGAATCAACGATGGAAAAAGGGAGAGATCAAGGAATTCTGAGAAGGAACAAGCATGTGAAAATAAAGGGATAAAGGGATGAAAAGGGATGGTCATTTCTAAATAGGGTCTCATCTGTATACTTGCTTGGCCATGCCCTACATGTGACCTGCACAGCTTACCCTGTCTTCTCATTCAACTCTAACTACTACTTAGCATGAAAGACTCTATAGTCTGTGTGTATGTGCATGTACGATGATTTGAGTGCCAGCTGCTGATGTGGAAACCATCAGTCACACAGGCCCATGTGTCTGTGATGCTAGCAACTGAAGGAACTGGAGTGCATTGATACTGTGTGGGTCCATATATTAGTGTGTGATATACTGGACTGGATGGGACTGGTTCAAGAGTCAGATAAGAGGCCTGGGAGGCAGGTATTGAAGCAGACATAAGCTTGGGTTGGAAACTGGAGAGATCAGAAGGCCTGTGATTTGCCCAGTGGAAGGGCCAGGAGGCCATTTGCATGTTCATGTTGGTGTGTGAAGCTGCTAGAGAACAGAGAATGCAAGGCTGCTGGGTAGATGCGTGTCTAAGGGTAGTTACTGAAGGGATCCCTAGTCTGTGTGCCTGGGGATGTGTGTGGGCAAAGGGCTAGCATGCCCAAGTGCCAGCAACCAGAGGGACCAAAGATCCAAGGTCAGTCAGTGGACAGGCTAGATGTCCAAAGACCAGTTATTGGAGGGACAGTGTGAATGAGGTTTATTTTTTTTTCACTGAAGGATTTGTCTACTGGATTTGTCTACTCAATTTTTCTACTCTAGAACATACTCTCACAAATGCACTCTCACACACATGCACATATGCTTTTTCCATTAACAGGCCTTCATCCTGACCAGTCAAAGAAGTGAATAGTATCAGGCAATTGATGCAGTTTGTGTTTAAATGAGCACCATGTTTTCTGTCTGTGTTGATATGTTTGCAATATTAGGAATACATGCTCAGCCTTGGTACTGGCTGGAACTGGGGACATGATATTGCAGCAGAATTGACAACTGCCAACACAAGGCAGTTGCATTCACTTTTTTTAGGACACCTCACTCTCAATACATGTGTGCTCACCAGTCTTTGAGAATGCTTGCTAAAATGATCTTTCCAGGACAGTTATGCAGAGAAGTGTCTTATTTCTGTATCTGCTTTAGCAAAGCTTTGTGGTAACCACAGAGTTCTTCAAGGGAGAGTAACTTCACAAATGCACAGAACTTCATCTTGGAAACCTGAGAAGGTTTGAGTCAATGTAGCCTAGGTGCTTCTGAGGCAAACAGAAAGTGAGTAGGGGAAACAAAATTTTATTTAGAATCGTCTATTTAATTATTTTTCAGGGTGAGGGAAGGTATACCACTTAGGGAAGATGTACAGAATCCTGAAGAACGGCTTGATCACAGCAGATGCATGGATCTGATCAGCAGGTTGTGAAGTTCTAAGATTCTGTTAGAGCCCTGTGTACACAGCAGATGACAAACATCAACATAAGTCAACATAAGTACAAAGTCAACATAAGAAAAATGGCCATTCTTTGTGAGGCACATTACCTTCCCCCTGCCTTGACTTCTAGATATTTTGTCAGACTTCATTCCACAGAGCAACTACTTTTCATACTTGATGTCGAGATTCAAATTAAAAAGTACTTTTTTACCTTTTTGCCTCTCAACTATGAATAAGGAAAGGCTTGAATCCTGAATCTCAAGATGAAATGCACATACAATACTGTATTTCTGAAGAGTTCATACAATCTATTAGCATGTCTGTCTTATGTCGATTGCTAGTCTCCCATATGCTTCAATATATCTCTGTTGTTCTACACCAGCTTAGATATAAACCATCACTCTTGCTGTATTATCGTATAATAACCAGCAAAATATATAGCATAAATTCATACTAGAGTTCTAAAAACTTCTCTTTTCCTCTAGAACAAACCATTTTCTTCCTACTTCCCAAGCAAAATCTAGACTATATGCTATTGGGTACAGATCACTAAATCAACTTAAATTACAATTACTATCTGGCCAGTTATGACTTGAAACTAGTAATTTATTTGGAAAATCATTTTGAGAATACCCATTATGTTACTAATTAAAATGTAAATATTGACAGAATAGATTATACTTCATAGGTCCCAAAGACTTGTTTGTTTCAGCCTACAATTCAGCCTTAATTATGTGAAATTAAACTTTTCATAGCTCTTTTTAATCTGAAACAATCATACATTGTGTAGTTTGTTTATGTGAATTTCCTGATTTTTATCTGTATTCTGTACTATACAACATACTGATGGTCTATTCTTCATTAAAAATTAGTTGTAATAATATACAAGAAAGCCTACTCCACACTCTACTTCCATGCACAGTGGCTATACATGTACTCTTCTATCTACAAAATAACACTTATTATAGATTCCTTGCCTTCCCTTCTACACAGGGATGTAGTTTAAGGTAAATGTTTCCTCAATTCTGGTGTACTCACATCAGTTCCTAAAAGCTTTGACTATCAATTAACTGTAACTAGTTCTCTAAGGATATTTCATAAGTTTTATTGTTAAGCCATAAGTTAACAATAGAGAAAAGTAAAATGTAGTTATCAATGTATTAAGTAGTCAGTTCTTTTATACTTAATGGTATATGTATAATAAAAGTGTCTTTAAATAATAGTTACTGGTGAGATCAAACAAAGCCCTGGTCGGATAAAATTTAGAGATTTAGCAATGACATAGTCAAGTGTACAAATTCACTTCAATATCCATGATTGAAATACATACTCAGTTTCTAATTCAACAAAAAGAAGAACAAAATAACTACCAAGGGCTCCAGAAGCTTTTCATTTGTATTTTCTGTTTAGGTAATTATAAAAGAATATATTGAGATGTGAAGCTCTGTTGTTCAGCACAAGCTTTCTAGTCCTATATTTTTGTCAGTGTCTGCAGTTCAGTTCAGGCACTAGTCTGTATTACTGCATATCTAAATTAGTTGAATATACAATGATCTGGCATTATTTCATTTTCATTGTTGAGTTCTTTGATTATTATTTATTAAAGCAGTCATGAAGAATGAATTGCTTTGGAACCTTACCTAGAGGGAATGACTTCTCCATATAAAGACAAAGTCTGCAATGAGAAGAAGCCTAAACTTTTTATCAGCCATTTAACTAACATGCTTATTAATCATACCTCTACTTTGTCCACCACTTACATAAATAACAAGACTATCTTTCTTGAACAAATAAATGAGAAATAAATAATAGCAACATCATAATAACGGTTACATTGACATATGATTTAGGATTTGGTTTTTTTATAAGAAATAGAAGGCCAAAAAATAGTACTTTCCCCTACTCATAGGAAGGTATTGAGAAAAAAAGACTTTCTAGATGCCTATAAGTGTACAAATGGCATGGCATGTTTTCAAACTTAGGGACGTACAAAGAAAATATATTTCACAGAGCAGACCCGACAAAACACTATGATTCTTTTTTTCACCCTCTGGACGTTTATTCCATTTAAAATGACATAACATCTTTCATATTTGCTATTTATTAATTCATCATTTATTGGAAAAATGTCACATAATTAATAATATGTAAAGCAAATGTGTAAAAATGGTCACTCTAACTTAAAAAAAAAAATCAAAGCACATTGTCACTACACAATGAATTCTATGTTGAAAGTACTTTAGAAACTGTCACGAGCTCTGAAAGATACTGCTTGTAAACCAGAACCTTCATCCCAGTAGCTGCTTCTAAGATGCAGGGAAGATGTACTGCACGGTGCATCCTATGGGCCTGGTGACCTGACTGCCTGATGACAAGTAGAGGCAAACAATTGAACACTAAGTCTACATCTATCCTCATACTCATCCATAGCATCCTTAGCAGCCCAGGAAACAATCTTGTGCACTAGAATACAATTGTTTGTATACCATAATTGCTAGTATGATTTTAGCTCATGACAATGACCAAGTATCCTCTTTGGTAAGAGGTTAAATCAACTCTGGGTTTCGCTTAGAAGTTAGGACATTCAGAAACCAAATCCCAGTTGTCAGTTTGTGTGTAGCCTCTGTTTTGGGGAGAGCTAGAGGATCTGTATGAAACCAAGCTATTCCATGGCAGCTTGCCTCAGCACTAGAGCAAACACGTTAAATTTTGTGAAAGTACATACAGTCAAAATGTCTTTCCTGTCAACTTTGTATCTTCAGAACTCTTCCAAAACATTTTTCAGATTTGAAAACTGTAATTTATCTCCCCAGCTTTCAGTATTAACACAAAACTTCTTTGAGATGCCAATGATCTTTCAGTTCAAGTGCATTAATACAGTAAAAATAGGCAATATTAAGTCCCATTTTCCTCAGGTAGAGTTAATGTCAGTTCATTTCCTGATAAATAAAGAACATAAATAAAATAGCTTCTTGAATTTTATCTAGACACAATAATAGAGAAAAAAAACAACAAACAACAAACTGTAAGCAATTACCATATTCAGATCAGCAAAGTGATAATACATGAATGTTTTAGATTTATATCCCTATTATAAACATTATAGCAATAGCAAGGCCATGAGCTGCAGCAAATTAAGAGATTGCATCTGCTTCTTTTAAATGGTAACTGCTGCTGTAATTAAGGCCCCCATCTCACAACAACTGCAATATGCTAAATTGAGATGAATCCCACCCTAAGTATCAACAAATCCATGGTAAATGTCTATGTGAATTATTTTAGCTGATACAATATTACTTGAATTAGGTTAGCTTCCTATCACTAAAGGCTATTCTAACACATTACCTCACTCTTGCCAAGGATTAATAATGTGTATGCTGATAATCACTGCGTACAGTAAGTGGTTTAGTTGGCATATAGCAATTTGGTCCTGTATTTGAGCCTTAGGTCCCCAACTTTGATTATAATTGTTACTCTAAGGCTGCATCTACATTAGCAAGTTATGTGGATCAACAGAAATAGACCTAAACTTTAAAGCAGTTGGTGCTGATGACCTACTCCTCACTCTTAATACATTTAATTTTCTACTTTTGAGAAACTGCAGTGTAGTCCCTCAATAACCCTTTGTGGCTGCATTGCATTAGATTTGCTCCCAGAGTGTATCTTACAGTTAAATTTCATCTAAGAGGGATCAAGTTTATATGTTCCAAGACTCCTCTGCACATTCAGTGGTGACAAACAAGTAGATCCCAGTACAAATTTAAACACTAATGCAGATACACTTTGAAAAGCCTTAAAATAGCACCAAGTATACATCTTCTTCTAATAACACCACAAGTAGCCCTGAAATAGGTATTTGTATATTTTGACATAAACTATCAATGTTGGTAGAGGGTGATATTGAAATACTGACTGGAGGAAGAGTAAAGCAAGAAAGGAGGGAGAATATGATAATGTAGCTATCCAAATATTTCCTGTCTTCTAAAAACAGGTATAAATATTGGGAGGGAATAAATATTTGTTTTGACATCTTTTACTGTGTTTAAACAAAAAGCCTTTGCTCTCCAATTTGTAGTCACAGAAGTTGATGAGGATACACATTATAAAATATGCAGAAAAATTGTTCATTTGGGGAAGTTTAAAATACTCAGCTCCCACAGAATAACCAGAAATGTGGCAAAGAATGCAGCTTGCAGTAGTCCACCAGATTTTGAGATACAACTTATCCTGGCATTATAAAAACCATCTGCTTTCACACTATTACTACTTCTATTATTTAATTTAGTCACTATCTTATTTTCTTTTGCCAGATCATTTTTCTCTTATTCTCAACTTGCAGGTAGCATAATTCAGGAATATAGAAATGAAGGCCAGACATTACAGCAGACATATTTTCTATCAAGAGACCTCAGAGCAACAGATGATCTGAGAGAGCATAATTTCACGTATGTAGTTTTGACACTGGGGCCTCATTTGATGATTTTAATTATTCTGTTTAGCTATTACAGTTTTAAGTGTTTTGTGGTAATCAGCAGAAACTAATTAGACATAAAACTATAAGACATTCATTTTCAAACACTTTATCTTAATTACATTGTAAATGCTGATATTAACAGATTACACTGCAGTTTGTTTGGTTGCTTCATTAAATGATTGCTAAAGAGTGCTCTAGAAGCGGTAATAAATGCACAGTAATAGCCTCAGAGTATACAGTAGATGAGGACAACTGACAGAAAGACACAGAAATTATGTACATTTACTTTCAAGCACAAGAATTAGAGAAAGGACCATTTACTGACATGCTTGAAGTTGCAGTGTGACATCAGAGCCACCTTTCATCAGTAAGAACAACAAAATGTTCCTGGACATAAATGAATTAACAGAAATGGGTCCAGCATATTAGCTCTGATTTGTTAATCCTTATGATTCAAAACAAAACTGAAGAAAACATTAAGCAAACAGAAAAAAAAATCTAAATTGCATCCAAATACATCAGTGGAATAATTATTTTAATGGTGATAGTACTATTTCAAGGGCAAATGCAGCCCAAACCCTGAGAGAACATATATTTTAATTTTATTCAGTTATTTCTAGGTAATTGTGTAGATCTAAAAGACCATCAATTTGGTAATACCTCTGTGGCAAATTGCTATCATAGTATTCAGATTTTTCTTCCTATAACATGAGGATTATAAAAGCAAAGTCAAACACTTCAGTGTAACATGCTGCTAGAACAAAACATACAGAGAGCCTTGGCTTAACCCTTGCAAATACTCATTTGGGATACTGTGTTTATTCCAGGAGCCTGATTTAACAACAGAATAAACACTTGGCAAACAAAACAGA
>NW_010190706.1:0-13720 GCF_000695765.1 Mesitornis unicolor | reverse complement strand
ATTCCTGCCAAGCAGTTTCATAGTTCATAAACCCCCAAAACACCAAATGAAATATATTAACCTCCAATGATTCTTAGGTTTTACTAAAAATCTCATTTTTCCTGAAACTGACCCAAGCTCACTTCAAAGTCCTTCTGCAAAACAACCGGCATGTTGAGAGACTTAACAAAAACAGTAAGTACAGAATGAATTTTACTCTTTCAGAAAATCATAGACTAAAGACTGCAGCCAAATTCAGTCACTTTATTTGCTCTGCTTTGAAGGCAGGGCATGAAAGTGAATTATCACACTTTTGTATGAGACAAACATAGAAAGTATAGGCAGTGGCAGCATGTATAGAATTCTATGAAAAGTTAGTATTTGATCACTGATACTAAGTAATTATTCTATTTGTTATTCTAAATATAAAATAAAACTCACCACATATTGACAAAGTTAAACTTTAGCTGTATCAATAGTATATTAAATAGTCTACACACTGAGGAAGCATTTTGATGCTGGCAAAGATAATAAGCAGAATACTTTCAAAGACTCTCATGGAATTTATGAAATGAATTTTGGTAAAACCAATAAAAAGTAAGTAACTCCTGTGTTGTAACAGAAAATATTTGGAAGACTGGGAAATAGGTGTTGTCCTTGGTTTCGGAATTTACTCCCAAGTCAGCATCTTGCAAGGATTTACTTGTGTCACTTACTTGTATTCTGAAGACTCCATGCAAGTTTGTTTACAATTTTTAATAAACTAGCTGTGGCTATTGTCCAGTTCTCCACCATAATCATCTCCTCTTCCCTCAAAATGCTGATTTCTTGGGCATTATCCTCCAGACTGTATCAGTCGTCAAGGTCCATAACTTCCATGTTGGTATTAACATTTAAACACAGTAGCTGTTCTCATATGTGTGCTTAGGTTGTCCCGGTCCAATTTCCTAGTGTGTAGATGCAGCCACTCAATCTAGCAAGGCCCATGTATCAACACCAACATGTATGATTCATGTATCAACATGAATCCCATATTACAAAAAGAGTGTTCATAAACTGATGACTAAGATAGTAATTATCGCATAGCTGTTGATTCACAGGACTAGGCTGTGCAAAGTTTTGAACCTCAGATTCATAGAAAAGAAGATTTGGTAAAATTGAGTAGCATTTGTACTGTAAATTTTGACATTCTTTATTGCAATACTTAGTTTCATTGAGGATCTATTCCTAAAAAATTAAAAGCAAAAGGCTTGATAGAAAGGCTTGATTGAAATTGAATAGAGGAATTCAACAAATTCATGGGTGACCTGAAATGGACAACACGCCCATATCAAAAGGGACAGGTAGGGATGTTTCTTCTAACAGCTCTAATGCAACTATTGTGGATACTGGCAGAGTATAACAAAAATGGAACACAGATGATGGCTAGGAACAGGTTCTCCCTAAGTAGTAACTCCTATTGCTACTGTAAGAGAGTACTGGATGCAGTGGTCTAAATGGAAAGGACATTTATGGTGTTCTTAATCATTTGACACCAAAGGAACAGCCATTCTGGGGGAAATAACAGAGCATAATATCCTATACATAAGATTAATTAATATTATATTAGTTAGTGGTGAAGAAAAAAAATAGAAGAGAGAAACTTTGAAAGGCAGAGGAACTGCTCCGGTTTAGGGCTAGAATAAAGATGATGCTACATTTCCATAGATTATAGTATTTTAAAGTTGTCAGTGTAACTAGCCTATTTCTGAGTAACATCACAGTCTGGCTCCCAGCCTGGGGATATGAACAGGCTTGCTATACTCTGTATCTCCAAATGCATAGAGCATCTGATGATGTAGATATCATTGTGCATAAGTACCTTACTGAGCTTGAGACATTTGAATTATAAGCATGTAGGGACACAAATACAAGGAAAACAACTGCATAGAAGTGTCTCAGTAAGAACATGTGTATTTGAAATAGCTTTTGAGCATTTGAATTAAGAACCAAAACTGAGTGGGAAGGATGAAGACAGACTAGACCAGAGGCAGTTGTCTTTCAGCAATATGCCTTGGGATGCATAACCATAACTTTTGTGAATTCTAGGAACAATTTACACTGGAGACATTATCTCTTGAGAAAATTGAAAGAAAAGATCAGATCTCAGGAATCCCATTATTTGAATCCTTCATATTTTTCCTCATACTGATTTGTCTATCTTCAGTTTCTAAACTGAAGTTTAAAAAAACAGAAATAAATCGCAGTCAAAACTGCATTAATTAGCAGGAACATTTTTAAGAAACCATTATTCATTTATCTCTTCAAACACCTACATTACTCAAAAAGTCTGAATTAAAGGTTAAAAGAAGTAACAGGATAAAGGTTAAGTTGCTTGCAAATTTTAATCAGGGTCAGATTCAGTGGTATTATTCTAACAAATTTCTGACTGGTCATACAAAAAAATAATCATATTTTATTTTCCCACATGCATGTCACAATTTAACTTAATACAACAATGAAGAAAAAGAAGAATCCCAGCAAGAGTTCATTCTCTCATGGTATAATAATCAGGAATTAACAATTCCTGCCTTCCTCTACATGGGGAGTAATGAACCCAAGGAGAAAATTTACCCAAAAAGTAAAGCATTCCTTTCTGTGAGGTCTTTCTTCTGGATGATTCAGGCATTAGTCTGCAAGGCCAAGCACACTACAGCTAATCCACCAGCAGATATCCTAAGATTTACTCTTCCTAGGTAAGATGCAAATGTCCTTCAACCAGATTAAAAGCTAGCAATATGGATGGAAATATTCAAATCTTGATGTTGGCATCCTTCGGTTATCAGTAGTTATCAGCGGGGTTAGTAACATCACTAATGAAAAGAACAGAAAAAGTAAAACCAAACACCTTCCTTTCCCCAAAACAATACAAGTGAGTGATATTGTGGATTCCACAACAAAGCTTCCATTGTCTTTAATGATGCATAATGGGGTCCTCAGTCATAGAAACACAGCCACATTTCTGTGTAGTACCAAGAACCCATTTACATGAAGAAATGGACACCTAAAACTAAAATTTTTTGGGTATAATAGTTTTTTTATGGAAAAGACATATGACCCAATTTCATTTTACAGAAACTGCAGAGTGAAATGGCCATCTGAGGTAAAATGTTTCTATTAAAATTCATTTGTGCTGTGAGCTTTAATTCTTAATATTACTTGGACTATACACCATTTAGGTACAAATTCAGAAGAAAGTAATTTTCTATTGTGATATTTTGCTGTAGTTACAATATGACTGAAAGGCAAAAACCTACTCTCCTTCGAGGCAGAAAAGGGAACAAATGCAGAAGAAAATAGCCACTTGGTTGTTCTTTTAAAAGGGTTTGATTTTAAATAGGCTGAATACACACCCTACTAGAGCAAAACATCTATCTACATGCTTAGCTTTCAGAGTATTTCCATCAAAGTCAATGAGATAATTCAAATGCTTTCAGGATAAAATAAGCGTGTTGTACATTCCATACCTCTGAACAATCAGTTAGAGCAATGAATAACAGCCTAAACATTTTGTACCTGATTCTCAGTAAGTGTAAATTGCAATTATCCCTTGAGTTTATTTTAACTACACAGGTTTACAGCCACTGAAGAAACAGGGGACTAAAAATTGTTTAGATACAAGATACAGAAGTGCAACCATTTAATCATTATTTTCTCTCTAAGCAAGTGGAAACATAATTTAGAAAGTTATTAACAATGCTATGGTTACACACTGCTTTGTGATAATATTCCATTCATTTATAGCATATAAGGTGAATATCCTATTAAAAGTGAGCTAATGGGTTCTGTAAATTTCATAATATAGAATATTATAGAATATAATCAAGAAAAATCGTTAAGCTATTAACAAATAAACAGTCATCTTATAGTTTTTCTCAGAGATTTGAAAGCATTAAAGGACCTAACAAGACATGAAAATCAAATAAAAAGGATTTGAAAATTACATTACTTAAGCATTGAAATAAATTGTGTGCAGAACCACAGTGGAGAATATAAATTATTCTTTCTTTCTTTCTTTCTTTCTTTCTTATTTTTCTGATCAAATATATGAACTGGCTTCTACTGACATTTTAAAATGCTACTTTTAGACTCATGCCATGCTTTAAATTATTCCAGTTTGAAAGAATTGATTCATGAGCAGTTTATCTGATTTACTTCACTGCCAGATGGGTATGAAGTGACAGAAATGTTCTGTGTCACCAGCTGTGCTACTAGGTATGGGTGAAAGACTGCATTATTTTATGCACGGCACCTGTAGTGGCTTTCAGTAATGAGAACTCTGTACATTAGCTTAATAAATAAATTTAACATTTAGCTTGCAATTATTACTGATTTTTAGACTACAGGAAAAGAAAAGTGTTACTGGAGTTTTGGTAACAGTTATGCTATAACAGGTTTCCTCCTAGGTATCACGAATTTCAACTTTGAACAGAGTCTCATTTGGTGTGATCAAATACAAACGCAAGCAAAATTCTAATTAATTGTTTTCCATATGGTATATATAAACTTAGAAAAGTCCAAAAGATTATGATATAACAAAAAATATGAATTTGGCTCAAATCCTGCATTTCAGTATTCAATCTGAAAGAAAACTTGATCTGGCATCAGTTTTTGGACCATCACATGAAACTTTCCTTATCAAAATTAACTCACATCAAACAGTGTAATGCTTTAAACCAGTAAAAACATCCAAAAACAAGAACATTAAAACTTAGTATATTTAAAATGAGATTTTTTTTCTCTTTTTCTGTTTTCATCACATGCTGTTTCATAAAAATGTATAAGATTAATACAGGAAAAAACAGAATCAAGAACTGTAACTCAGAGAAAACACAACATGTCAGCATTTTCCCTCTGTCACAATGTAAACAAGCATTCTATAAAATCTTCAAATTTATCTGTAATGCTCACTCCTGATATGAACCTACAAAACATTGGGTCAGTGATTAGATGATGCATTCAGAGTGTTTTCATTTTTTGTTATTTCAAGGATAAATTTGTGCTCCTCCTTTCACGCTAACACATTGATTATATGTCTTAGTCAAACCTGTAGATTTGAAATTATTGTCTTTGTTGTACAACTAGAAATGGCCAAGTTAAAATCTAGAGACTACTGTAAAAGTAATATTAGTAATGGGAATCTTCATGGTTTTTTCTGTCTCAGCTTTGGGGAATTTGAGGATTTATTCTGTTCTTGGTCTGAATAGGGTGCTTGCTTCTGTGAAAGTAATAATGACAATTAGATCAACTCATGAAAAACCTAGGTTAGCAAGGAGAAGAGATAGAAAGAATATGTAGAGGACTTTCAATAGCCTAAAACATCACTGTCATTGATATAGCTGTTTCAGGCCACAGGCTTGGGAGAAAGAGTAGATAGTCTGTTTTGGATACTTTATCCATTCAAAACATTAAAGAGATGGTGTGCTTTTTCTAAAGCCAGACATAAGTGAGCATCTTGTTGACATCAAGGCAAAGACACTATAATTAGGCAACCAGTGACCTAACCAGGAAAAGCATGCTGCATGCACAGAAGTCCCCTCCTTGAAATTTCAAGAACAAACTCATTTGCAAAGTTGCTTTATTAAAAGCTCTTGCTGGCATCTGCCATTATGGAACTGCAGCAGCCTTTAAAGCCAAAATCTTTCATCCATGTAGTGAAAGAAAAAAAAAAAGGAAAGGACAGTGTCTTTATGCCCAGTGCTTTCATTAGAGTTAGGAAAGTATTCTCTTCTTTAAAAATATGGTGCTATGTACAATTTTAAATGAGCTGAAAGAAGGTTCAAAACTTTTTGAGGTAGCTCTATTAGTATTAAAACTGAGTTCCATAATCACTGCAAATTTTATTTTGATCAGGTGTGTTTCCTTTTTAACCTAAAATAAAGGGACAGCAGCAACTGGGAAGAAAAATGGTTTTCTATTGACTCCTCTACCTTTAAACTGAGAGCAGTAAGCTAAGTAACAAACTGAGGCCAGGGATGAATGCAAAAAGTACAAATATGGAAACATATCACTAGATCCTGTTGCTTCTTCCCAAAACAGAAACTGAGTAGCAAGCAGGAGCTGGAGGTGAAGAAAGCAACATATGGAAGTTAATCAGAGAGGAACTACCTTGTAAAATCCGTATCAGGCATGCAGGTTTCTGACTGCACCTATGAGATTTGGAAATATCAGTAGCTCTGTCTCAAACTGTGCAGAAGAATTTCCACTAAGGGGATGTAGCCAGTGGTGGAGCAGCTTGAGTTTTGTCCTTTTTGGACAGATTTCTGAGGAGCTTCTCAGGGGGATCAAGGAAACCTGAGGGACTGCCACTCATCCCTACAGTACTGATGAAAAGTACACACTTCTGTTACTAAAGAAAAGAGAAGTAATCTCTGTGAAATAGAAGTGTTAAGTATTGGATTAGGCTCTGAGGCACATTCTCCTATTGGAAGGACTGGAGCAACAACTAACAAGAATAAACAGTGACAGAAACCACTGACAAAGGTATGATTGTTGAATGGCAGCTGCTTAAGAAGGTTGTGTGGGTATTCCAACTAGCTGTTTCAGATGCTTGTTTATATGCAAAGATTGAAGTTATTCTACATGTCATATATGCTCATCTTTAAGAAATGGCATGATGTATTATCTCGGCAGTTGAACCCTTTAACTCTGGCTTTTTAATCAGTTAGAGAATTTTGACCTATACTTTATCAGATAAGCAAGCCAAAGAGCACAAAACTATTTTATTTATGTTATCTTATCTCCTCAACACAGTCCACAGACCTTTAGGTTATATCAAGGCTATTTAATGTGGGAGCACTTCTGATTTCCTGGACTTAGGCATTAAGACCAGCCAAACCGCCTCCCTCCTTGGGGATGAAAAGGGGTGATATCTGATGTTGAGATCATACTAGAGATGAAGGGAAATCTTTTTATGGAAAGGAAATTTATTTGGAATCATCTAGTGACAAAAATTGGTTCTGCCTCTGCCAGTTTCAGCTTACAAACACAGCTATAGCCTTAATTTTATTCTGCTTTTAGACACAAGACTGACTTAACACTGGTAATAGTGCTGCTGTTTGTGCACAATAACAACACACTCAGACTTGGTTTCAGTGCAGTACGTTTGCTCTTATAGTTGTCTACATGCCAATTCTCTAGCAAGGTATATTCAGAAATTACACTGAACATGTATTTACTTTAACAACCTAGCTACTTATTCCAGATATCCTGCTTGAAACTGCATACAGATTCAGTTTCAGGAGAGAATAGTTCCACATTTCACTGGCAGACTACAAATTTAATCTTCATGATATGTGGATTTTTTTAAGGGATCTGCCAAGCAACCATACATCAGGATTCTATTTTCATATATTACAGCTCACTTTAAACTTCAAATAATCCCTATGATTAAAAGACTGAACTTATGACAATATGTCTCTGATTGTACATTTGTTCCTTGGGGTTCTTCAAGGTTGTAAAGTATAGCTCAATAAAAAGCTTAATATAACCATATGTAGCTCACTGTTTACAAGACAAGTAAGTCTAAGATCTTAAGAAATCTAAAATGATCCATTAACCAGTTCCATAACTTTTTCTGGATCAAACTAAGTAGATTTTTAAAACAAATTAAATTCTTTTACTACCAGTATCTTCAAAGACATGGAAGAGCAGATCTGGTTTGTTAATTCAGTTTATGCAGAAAACTGCCTTGTGCAACAGATAGCACACCTGTGAATTTTAATTGATTCAGTCTGCTGTGCTATCAGAAGACTAACACCATCCAGCAGGATCACAGCTTCTGCGCTTCTCAATGAAAGAAGGGTTCTTACTGCTTCTCTTGAAAAAAAACGATAAAAATAAAACCTAAAACACAAAATGGAAACCAAAATCCATTCCAGTTGGAGGAAAGGGAGGAGAAAAAGTCAGCAGATTATTCAGTGAGGTTCTCCTACTTACATCTTTTTCCTCTGAACAATGTGATCAATCTCCGCATTATCACATTCATTTTACATTTTGCCATTTGACTGATTTTCAAATGGAATCACTGTCACATAAGGGTACTAGACAGAATTACTATGTCTTTTTTGGTAGCTGCTGCATTACATTTATAGTATCTGGTGTTTTTTTTCCTTTTTTTATGTCCTTATTTTAGGTTGTCTCTGACCAGTACCACCACTATTCCTAATTGCACTTAATACTTTGCATGCACTTGAGGATACGTTTTTCATTATTTAACAGTAATGTCTCTCCTAAGTGCTCATAATTTACAAGGTAGCTGCACAGTACACTGTGTATGGGAACATGCATATAGAAGTATAATAACACTTTTTGAAGTCTTCATGTTGCATTCCAAATCTTACTCTCTGTGACATCTTTGCTGCATCATGCTTGATTCAGGACAAGAAATAGGTCTACTATTACCACAGTTTTTGAGAACTTCCTCTTATTCCATGAATAACAGTTCTAATAATTCATTTTAGAATAGCTGCTATAGGGGTGGAGGTAGAGAAGCTGGGAGTGAAGTTGAGCGCAGGAAAAAGGCAGGAGCAGAGAGAAGGTGTTTTAAGATTTGGTTTTTTTTTATTTCTTGTTAACCTACTCTGATTTTACTGGCAATAAATTAAATTAATTTACCTGAGTCAAGTCTGTTTTGCCCGTGACGATAATTGGTGAGTGATCTCCCTGTCCCTATCCCAACTCACAATCCTTTCATTATGTTTCCTCTTCCCTGTCCAGGGTAAGTGGTACAGTGGCTTTAGTAGGCACCTGGCATACAGCCAGGGTTAACCCACCACACCGGTAATACGATTTCAGGGCTAAAATAGGTTGGGAAGATTGTAGGGTGGGCGAAAAACTAGCTTTTAAAAAGATTTATAAAACAGTGGTGTCATATGTTCCTCTCATTTCAAAGAATTTCAAAATCTAAATAAGATACTGTTCCTGAGAATCATGCCTGGACCAGACCAGTCCAATCCAAAATGCTGAAAATAACAGTGTGTATTTTCTGTGGAAACTGTATTTGAATATTTCAACTTTTCCCCAAAGACAGCAGAGTTAGAAATTTGTTGTCCTGGAAAAAAGGAAAAAAGGAAATTATGTTGTTACATTGCCACTCTCCCAGTACACCCCTAATAATTTTTTAAAGCATTAGTGAATTCCAGGCAAATTTGATAGAGGGACTGGAGTCCAACATTTCTCTACACATCACAAATCAATGACTAATGTCCATTTCAAAAAGCAGAAGAGAAAGTTTAGTTGTGTTTGGCCATGGACAATTAATCAGCTGGGTAAACAGCAACCTAACAGCACAGACATTAGGTGAAGGAAGTAGGAGTGTTCAGAGGACATATCTGCACTATACACTAGTAAGATGTCTATGATCATCATGGGTTAGAACCATGCCTATATTATTGACAAGAAGTTCCTATAGACGAAATTAAACGTGTAGAAATAATCAGAAACTTTAGCCAGCCTAATAAACTTTTTATTCCTTCCATAATTCTAATTTCAAATTAGAAATTACAAATGTTATAATTTCTGTGGATTGTTTTCCTTCTTCCATTAAATTTAGTGTCTGTTATCTGCGTAACATCTCGAAATTGTAAAGTGAAACTAAGAGTATTCTTTGAGAATGGGCAGATCTGTTTTTACAACTTTCTTTAAAACATTTGTTCAAAAAAGCTGTTGGAGTCTAGTGGTAATAGAAATAAAAAATATGTTGAGATTATGTAATTCAGGTGAAATATTTTCATTTTTTAAATTAGTAATCTGGACTCATACTGAAATACCATTTTCACTTGAATGACACATAAAAACCACTCCGACTAGAAAAAGCTCACAAAGCATTATTAGACATGGATGCCACCTACTGGAAATCAAACAAAGTAGAAAAATAAAATCTGAGCAGTACTTAACTACGCAAAGGAAATGAATGCATTCCTGTCACATATAATCTCTAAACACATAAGCTTGGGGTAAACATGCGGGCAAGCTCACTGACAAAATTAAAAACATGATACTATCTAGTTCAGTAGCCTAAGAGAGTGCTAGCAATTGCACAAGCAACAAAGTAGTCTGTCAATTCCCAATTTTCAACTCTAAACTAAATGACAGAAATTATCATCTGTGCTTACAGAATTGTGAAGTATTAAGTGTTTTCTGTACAAGGGATGATCACACAAAAAATGAGACCATAGGAGACATTTCCTTATAGCCTTAGGCCAGTAGTAAAGTTAAAAAAGTAGTAAGAGTTGAAATAGACCTCCCAATTACATTTGGTCAACAGTATATTAGAACACATAACAATGTCTTTCTGAAATAACTTGAAAAAGCATGGAGCTGCAGAGTGTGTAAAATGAAGTTACGATATTACATCAGAAGAAGAATTAGTAGGGTCTCTAGCCTACCCCTAAGCAGCAATTAGATCAAATTACAAATTCCCTTGAATATTATTTATTGACTTGAATGGCAGCTAGTATAGTTGCTTAATCAGCAATCTATGTTCTAAAGCAAAAAGGGTAACACTCCCACTCAAGGAATTGATGTCTTGTTCAAAGTTTTTGGGAAGTCAATACACTCCGGGCATCTTAATTTTGTAGTCCAGTGACTAATGTAATTCCCATCCTACCTGGGAAATATCAGAATAATTTTTAATGACAAGCAAGCATGTGAAAGTACTAATTATAATGGAATAAAATTATCTTGGATAGTCTTAAAGGAAATAAATTTGAAGACATTGCTGTTTTAAAATAATGTTTTCTAGATTCGTATGTTGTAGTCTTTAAATAAAATTTAAAAATAAAATTTTAAGTTTATGCTTGGTTCTTAATGTCTCAGCTGTTCTAGTCTCCTCAAACTGTTACAGATAACATATACAAAAGTAATACTCTAGACAGAAGCAGAAATGGCAATAAGCAAGAAAGGACTTGGTGCAAACTTGCTATAATAGCTCAACTGAAATATAAAATTATGAAAAGCAAATTAAGTAAAACTTGACAAGAAGAAATCCTGTATCAGATGTTTAGTCAATTAAGAGTTAAATTTGTTTTAATAATGCACTACAACTCAAAATTAAGTGAGGGTATATTCACTATATGTCAATTCCTTACTAGCCTCATCTAAAGGATTCTTGTCAGACAAAACTTTATTAATTTGATAAAATATATATTTCAAGAAATAAAAATCTATTCCAAAGAGAACTCTTGTTCCTTTAGTCTCGTAAAATGTCAGCATTTTTGCAGTGCCATTGGCAAAGGTAGCAGTAAAATGCAGGGCAAAGATTTGAAAATTGATAGTATCCTGCTAAGCTAGTGGTTATTGCATAGGAAAAAGCCTCATGAAATGCTGCGCAAGACAGATACATGCTGAACAGAAAGTATAAAAAACAGTAAGTCTGGTCCTAAAACGATGCAGAATATATTTTACAATTACTAAATTATCTGATATATACAGTGACATTGCATTCTTGCCAGCATAAGAGAACATGTATCCAATTTCCATAATCTTAGCATAGCAATGGCAACAGCAAAACAGCTTTAAAGCAAGTGCAGAGTGAAGATCCTTGTGTCTCTGAGGCTGCATTCTCTGCTTTCTCAGTTCTTACTGATCTCAGAAAGAATTTTAGAAACAAGTACAGCAAAGTCAAGGCCCATGTCTCCTTATATAATATTTTCAATTATATGAAGTTTCAAGATGAGTAAAACAGGTTTGACAAAGTACAAGTAGTACTGAACATAGAGGATGCTTTGAGGTATTAAATAAGGACACTGTAGTTGAGGAAATCCAAGTAAACAAATAGATCTGCAAAATCAAAGGGGGGAAGGAAAATGTAAAGAAAACAAAAAAAAATAAAATGCAACTGTTGGACTGGAAGAAAAATTGACAACTCCTTTCCCTCAAGTCTCAGACACTACACTCAAACTTTCCCCATCACTAAGCACTTTCTTACCCTTGAATTTTATAAACTGTGATGTGATGTTACTAAAAACAAATCCCATGAAATGATTTTTTTTATTATTCCAGTATAGAATGAGAAAATGTTTTAATGTTGAAAATCTGTCTTGGTTATTTTTTACTGAAGAGTAGATTAACTGACAGTAACTTTCACTATCATCTTGGACATTGTGGCCTTCCAGTTCCTGAAGGGGTCCTATAGGAAAGCCAGGGAATGACTTTTTACAAGGGCAGGTAGCATTAGAAAGACGAGAATGGTTTTAAACTGGAAAAGCATAGATTTAGACTACATATTAGGAAGAAATTCTTTACTGTGAAGGTGGTGAGACATTGGCACAGGTTGCCCAGGGAAGTTGTGGATGCCTGCTCCCTGGCAGTGTTCAAGGCCAGGTTGGACAGGGCTTTGGGCAACCTGGTCTGGTGGGAGGTGTTCCTGCCCACGGCAGGGTGGTTGGACTGGATGAGCTTTAAGGTCCCTTCCAACCTAAACCATTCTGATTGTATTATTCCATGACATTTTCCCAGTACGTATTTCAGCTTCCATATGTTATTAAAAAGTCTGCAATTGCCATAAAACCAAAGTATTCTGAAGAATTACTTCTCCTTTTCAATCCCCAAAACTAGCCACAGAGGCTTCTGTCACACAACTCTGATTCGATGCTACATGTACATTGCTTTCACTGAGCTGTGCTGTTCAAACAGTTAGAACTCAATTTCTAAGTCTAGCCTGCTGTCACTCTTTAATATTGCTGCTCCCAAGAACCAGAAATATATTCAGTTATATTTAGAGCATAATTCAACAAAATATTTAAGTGTATGTTTAAATCTATTGCTGTGAGTTATGTGCTTAAATAACTTAGAAGATATGGGTTTTAAAGTATTTCTCAAGTTTTATACAGACAGTACCCTTCAGCTTATATATGAAACACATGGGTTTTTAAACAAATGTATTTATCAAATCCTGTCCTGTCAGTTAGCACTGTTGAGAACATAGTGTAAAGAGTAAATACTAGCTGACACGGTGTCAAGTCACAGCCAAAAGCTGGATTTTTTTAATCTCAAAGTAGTCAAGATACAAACACTGAATCACAAACTGCCATAAAAAAGAGATGTATCATCTAATGAAGATTAAGTCTAGACAGCTATTAATTTTATTGCACTTACAGCAGCACTGTAGGAACCTATAGCCACCATGATTTATCTTTCATGAGGAGAGAAAAATGGAGTGTGGAATTCCATCCCTTTTTTTCCAGAGTTTAAGTGTCTACAGTGGATTCCATCACAGGAATCATAACCTTTCTTGCACATAAGTGAAAGAACCAAAGCATCCACTCACCCTTAGGTTGTGACTGCTACCACATCATATATGCACAGTGCTCCTCATTATCCTCTTGGAATTGCTTTTATTGCTAAGCAAAGAATTTAAGAAACAGCATGAGTAAACACATGAAAAGGTCACTTTAGTAGCCTGGTAGTTATAGCTGAGAAGATACTTGATATGAGTTCTTGCTGCTGCAGGCTGCATTTATGTTTTATGCAGTGAGGTTTAAAACATGGACTAATCATTCCTGAAATTAAAACACTAAGTTGAGTTCTTTCTCTTATGGGTCTTATGAACTGCCCACAGTTCTTAGATTTGATACATATATTACAGTCAAAGTCATGAGTACAGGACAGGCACTCATCTTTATTTTGTTCACAGAAGGCAATATCTTAATGACACAAATTTTACTGCTATCTGTATCACAGAATCACAGAATATTAGGAG
>NW_010190705.1:0-45493 GCF_000695765.1 Mesitornis unicolor | reverse complement strand
TCCCTAACGTTCTGTGATTCTGTGAACAGATGCAAATTCAAGGTAAAACTCACCCAAGGATCTTATATTAACCAAATTTAATAAAGTAACTGTAGCAGACCATTGTCATGCATTCTCTGTGGTTGTCATTGCACAGGAACAGCTTGCTTGCAAGGTTCAGTCGAACACTCAAGCAAATTACTTGGAAAACATTTATAGAGACCTGGCACCAAGTTGTCACCTTTGCTAGAGCCCCATCCAGTTCTGATGATCCTGAAAAGAAATGCGGTAGGTGGTTTATTTTCTCTTTTGCAGAAGAAACTAGCATTTATTAATGGATGGGGCTAACAGGATCTCAAATTGCATTTGCATTGATTTTAGAGGAGGAAGAAGAGTTAAGGAGAAGAGTAACAGGTAGTTAAAGCAGAAATGAATAAGCCAAGACAGAAGGAACAGAAACGTGAGCCATCCCTGGCCCACAGCCTGCCCTGGCTTTGGGAAGCCCTTAAAACCAGCCTCTGACCATGTTCCAGCCTGCCTGTTAAAAAACATGCAAGAAAGCTCCTATGACTTCCGATCGTGCTTACTCCTCTGCTCAGCAGCATTTCTGCTCACCCGAGCTGTTCTCTTAGCAGAGCACTGGGAAAAAACTGTCACTCCATGGGAGTCAATGCGAGCGCTGCCATTAAACAAGCAGGGTCAGAATTTCACCCACGCACACAGAGGTCATTACGCAGTCTGTCCGGCACATTAAATACGGTCATGAACCTGCCCTGCTATGATTCTTGGACAGTTTGGGTTTAGTCAGTCTCCAGGGCACGCTAAAAGGCTCCCCTGTGGCCCTCTTTATAAAAGAGGGCACACAGACAGGTGGCTGGAAATGCTTTGGGAAGGTTTAAGTTATCGTCAGATGCATTAACTCCATTTTGGAGACACTAACAAGTCTGTCATTGTTTCACAAACTTGCACAAGACAAAATGGATCACTGAACTGTGACATCTTGTTAGAGAGCAGTAGCAGTCCAGGCAGAAGTGTTTCTCAGTGACAAAAGCCTCAAGTCTGAGCATGTTTGTATCAGGAGCTGGCTTGGGCCCCCTCCTCTCCCTTTCACAAACGTTACTGCCAGCACAGAGAGCGCTTTACTTCTGGAGAGTACTTTCAGGAATTAATATCCATCCCTCCGCCCAGGTGCTTGTTGCTCTTTTTTATGAACCCAAATTTCCACATCAAGGTTTTAATGCCACAAAAATAAAGCATCATTAGAAACGGATTTGCTTAGAAAAGCAAATACCACACTTGTGTTTTCCAAGGGCCGTTGTTTACATTTCATTCTGTGGAATACAAATAATTTCATTACTGAAAACATACAGTGTCTGCTCAACATCTGTACTCGCCATGAAGCTGTGCTGACTAATACTGTCCATACCTTTTCTCCATCTCTTTTCAAGTTTATGGTCAAACATATTTCCAAAATCATTCCATGAATACCTACGTAAACCTAACGGTCTTAATCCAAGCACACCCAACTGCTTTGCTCCAAATGCTGCACCCACTAATGGCTTCAGAGAGGCAGGCGATGTGAGTCATCCACCCCGCTCTACATAAAACAAAACCAGAAGTGTGCTAATAAAAAGGACTCTGTAATGAAGAGGGAATTCCTGAAGCTGCTGAAGAATGTGAGGCCAAGCCCGTGTGCTGTTTTGGAGTAACCCCTCACCTGTGCAGCACCCCAGAGCTGAGCTGTCAGCCAAAAAGGATGGCTCCATCAGCCAGGGGTACTTGCTGCTCCAAGGACCACTGCATGCTCCACACGGAGACCTGGCTCAGACCTATTTAGATAGCCAGACCCCTGGGTCTCTGCACCTTCATGAATCTGGCTCTAAATGGACACTTAATGTCAGCCCGACATGTGGAGAAGGCAGTAACTCAAGATGCTTACGTTGTTCTTCTGCAGTACAGCTCTTTATTTTGTCTGGGCATAGCTCTGAACTGCGATGTAATCTGATTAAATGCCAGCAATATTCAGTGAGGGGAAGGGATAACGCACTTACAGCAAATGGCTCAAAACGCCAACTGCAATTCCCCCGCACGCTCGGCAGCACACACACTGCTTATTTTGAGCTGACAACTTCCACAGAGACTGAAAAGCCTCCAGGTATCTCTCCTCTTTGTGTTTAGCTACCGGCCTCGCAAACACCGCTGGCCCCAGAAGTCAAAAGCTCCTTACATCAGGCCTCCCAACCACCCGTGCTTCTGATCCCAACCCAGCAAGGATTTCAGCTACGAACAAATGGCTGCTGCCTCCGAAGTACAAAATCAAGCAGGTGCAAAAAGCAGAAGAAAAAGCTTATTTTTTTTCAATCCAAGTCAGCAGATCTAACTGAAACCCCACAAGCAAGCAGATCTGCAGAATAAGGCAGTGCTATTTTTACATGCTGACACTTCTTCCAACGGAGCACGCTTCCTTAGTGAACGGAGCGAAGGATCATGGAGGGACAAAGGGAGGCAAAAATCATTTAAAATATCTTAAGAAATTATCAGTCTAAGAAATTTTAAAGACAGTCCATACGTTTCAGTTATTTGGACAGAGATACAGCATCATCAACCCATCACAAGACTCAACACACACCTAAACGTTGAGCACAGCATCTTCGTCCTGGGGCACAAGGGGAAGCTCTGCTCCTGCCCCGGGTTTTCGGGGATGTGGTTCCCTCCTGCTGGGGCAATCTCATGCCTTTGCTCAGTGTTAACAGCCTCCAACTGCAACTGGAATATATGGGGGGATGCTGGTGGCAATGCTTCCAAAGGCAATAAATCCTCTTCCTGGTACTTTCTCAAGGCAGCTGAACCGTGGGCTCCAAAGGCCATTAAAAATCATCTCAAATATGCATTGAAATATCCATGGCTAAACCTCATACCCCTTGGTTTATTTAATGCACCTCCAAACTCATTTCAGCTTGGCTTGGTGGAAGCCTGGAGATTAAAAACACACCTCCTTTGCAGACTTTTCCTCTAAAACTCAGGAGACTTCGTCAGCAGGCACGTGGAGAACCTGCACACCTCAAATCAACTGGTGGATAATGAAAGGGTAACAAGAATCCCATGTTTACAGTTATCCACACTGCCCCAAAGCTCATTTTGCTTGGTGCTATATTCAAAGACAGTTGTGTTGTTCATCAGATCAGCCCTCAAACAGTTAACCAGTTTTGTCCTCATTGATAGGCTTTTTTTTTCCTTTTTTTTTTCCTGACAGCATCCCACTTGTTTTCAAATTCAGCTTCTCCTCAGCCTTACTACAATATAATGAATTTTCACAAAAGCAAGGGAGAATGTCACCGCATGGGTTTGACACCAGCTGGCTGCTTAAGCCCGCAGTACGAAGGAATTTGCTACACAACAGTGAATTCGGCATTAAAAAAAAGTAGTACTGCACCTGTTAGAGAAAGTGCAATGAGGACAGTCATCCCCAGGCAGAGAAACTGGAGCTCTTTGCGCTTTTGGCCACAAACTCAATAAACAGGTGCTCAGAAAGACACAGCAAACTCTGAATTCAAACTTTTGAATTTAGAAAAGGTTACGGGTGTTTTCTCCTTTACTTGTATGCAGGAAGTGTAGGCAGTTTCACACATGAGCAAGGCTGAACACAGATGAGGTGAGAAAGCTGACACGCACAGGACCCTGCTCCCCGATCCTTGGCTGCTCTGAACGCATAGATCCGTGCGCTCCGCAGGAAAACTCCTGTTTATCCCACAAACCCTTCCAAGCAATCTACGCTGTCAGGCGTCATTTAAAACATGCCTGTTTCAACCATGAGGAGTGCAGCAGAGGAAAAGCTGCAAGAGCTCCTTGATTCACAAAAAGAAAAAAGCACATCTTGCAGAAAAGATCAAACGAAGCTGCAGAGGTGTATGGCATCACAAACATGGCATACAGCAAGACATTTAGCAGCAGAGATTGGCATGCAAACACCAAGGACGTGCTTCTGTCTCTCTGCGAGGACAGAGCAACCAGATTTCTTCTTCCAAACAAGCTCCCTTGGACTGTAACAAACACCTCTTTGACCCCGGCACAGCAGATGCACTTCACTCTGCTGTACTCGCCTGCGCACACAAGCAATGCACACCAGCTCTGTAAGATCTGCACAAGGAGGTTAAGTTTTAAAACGTCATTCGGTCACCCTTAGCAAGAACTGCAAGAAGCTTCAGGAAACCAGGATTTGAATCAATGAAAATTATTAGAAACCAAAAGACAGAGGGAAAGTAAAGATGAATTGCGAACAAGGCTTTGCAAATCCTGAAATTTAAGCCCTGAAAGGGTAGCAGAAGCTATGCTGTGTCGACAGAAATTGTTTTACAGCACTGCTTCTCCATCATTTTAGCCATTCCCTCGCTGCAGTACAGAAAACCTTTAGTACCTGCTCCTGTTGAAGAGCCACCAGGAGAGGAGCAGGAGGGGATTCGCACCCTACACTCCCCACAGGAAAAACCTTCAGAGTTGTTGCCATTCCAGCAAAGTCCTGCCCACTGTGTAGTCCTTAATCATCAAACCAACTGGGGTGGGCAGTTCTAAATAAGGCTGCCATCTGCATACAGAGTGCTGCTAAGGCTTTCATAGCAGTAGCATGCAAAACTACATTAATACCATTCTTAGGAGATCCCCCTCCTTCCATGGTAGGGAAGTCCAAATATGGGGGCATCGTGTTTGGTTATCAGTCCTTCCTTTCAGCATCTCATGCAAAAACCAGGGTCACAAAACCTCAGGAGGCCATCTGGTCTGCTCCCCCACCAAAAGCAGGGCCAGTTTTGATGAAGTTCCTGTCCAGTCCAGTTTGGGTGTCCCTAGAGGTGCAGATTCCTGGGCTCCTCTTCCAGTTGCTGACTTGTGCCACTGGGAAAATTGTTTTCCTTACCTAAAATCCAGAGTCCATTGCCCCAGCAGTTCAAACCTGTGGTTTTCCAAATGCCTCTTGAGATGCTGTGCTCCCCTGAGCCTGCTTCGTCAACGTAACACAGTAAATACATGTGGAAAGTGTTTATTGGTTTTATCCAAGTAAAAGCTTTGAAGCCAAAGGGATTCAAACTTCCACCCTATGCACGCAAAACAGCATTCCCACAACCCAATTTGGAAAAAAAATGGCATCTGTGGCATTTTCAAAATGACACAAAACCAACTGAAGCTCACCTGCAAAAAGCAGCCAGCCCAAGTGCTAACTTGTTCAAATGCATCCACGCACATTTACTTTCGCTGGATTTCTTAAGGGTTTCTCAAAAAATGCATTCATAGCAATTCACCGTTAAGGTTGATTTTACCATGGAAACATTCATCTGGTCCTCTGACATCTCTGGTAATGCAGGAAATCCATCTAAACCCCACAGCTCCTCACACACTCCGATGCTCCCCTGTTCTTCTAACAGACCTCATCAACCCGCACCTACCATACACAGCGGGCTGTGACCTCTTGCTATTAATTTATCTACTAAAGACAAAGGGACGCGTCAAAGCTGGATGGAGGATTTCTGACCTAGGCTTTAAGCACTGTAATGCACAGGGCTAGCATATAAATTACAAGTTTAGAGGAAAGCGCTCAGAAAGGGTGACCTCCTATTTAGAATTTATTAACTGCTCCCCCCAGAGACCACCTTGATTTAGTACCATGTAACCCATATTCCCACATTTCACAGTGATATTGTTACATGAGAGGTTTCTCTTCCTTCCATCCTGCTCAGCCATGTGAAGCAGGAATAAATTCACCCAGTTCCTCTCCCAAAGACAGTCAACTTGAGGGCCGGGTTGCTCAGAAATTACACACACACAGACATGCACACAGTTAAAAGAGAGTTTGAGAAAACCCACATTTTTAACATGGTGCTGAGGAAGAAAAGCCTTGGATCACTTGACAGAAAGTCATCTTGCCACGTGGTCTCAAACCAGTTTGTAACACACAGGGCCAACAGAGATTACGAGATTTTATTTTGCGAGCCGAAGTGAGAGCCCCCAGGTTTTGGAAGCTTTAAGACTTGGGCTCTAGTCCCAAATCCCCAAGCATAAGCTTGACTCCAATCCATCTGCTGCTCCCCAGCGTCTTCAGCTCCGTCCTAGACTGAAAGGCAGAAATCTTGCAAGACGGTGAAAAATACACTCTGTGGAGCAAGGATGCAGCTGTTACTGAATTACCCACCTTCTCCTGAATGCTCTAAGGCACTGATTCATGAGCTGTGTTTTCTGGGATGATGGTGCATACCCAACTGCTTGCAATGCAACTGCGTCGAGATCACAGCAACTAAACATTGTGCAGAACAAAGCATCTTCTCACCGTGTACCCAGCAACCCCCACGTCAGCTGCTCAACACCACTTGTGTGCCTTTATTTATCATCTGCACTGAGAAGTAATTTATGGTTTTATTTAAGGGGAGCTTCTCGAAAAAGGGCAAAGGTGCCTCAAATTGTTTTCCCCAGAGTGAAGTGCATCTGCAGACAGCTCCTGAGGAGCTGCTAACACATGGGAGTTTAATAACATGACACCGTTCTCACTCCTTGCTGTTCTTCTGGGCACTGCAGGGTCACCACAGGCCAAGACTTTTGAAAATTTAAAGTTGTAGTTAAAAAGAAAAACACACACGCACACTTTTCACCTCACTTATAGACCAGTCATAACTCGTTCCAGAAAGACGTTTCTCCCACTTGGACAAACACCCACCAACCAACTTAACTACGCTGAACAGCCAAACACTTGCACTGATACTTAGTTTTGTTACCACAACATGCCAAAGTGAAAATGAACCTTAAAAACATGCTGTATTTTTAATGTCCTTATTTTTAATGTGGTCAACTTCTGCAGTTATGCTCTGGTAAGCGTGACGTATCATCAGTCCTAATAGACTTCCAATGCAACAGCAGTTTCTGATTTATTTCCCCCCGTCCCACATCCTTTTCTGAGTCCATTTCTATTTCAAGCATCAGTACCCAACGCTTGCAACATCTGCAGGTTGCCAAGCCAGTTCATCTATGGAAAAATGGATACGAACTACTCACCAACAGAAGGAAATACACGCTGCACTGAAAACTATGGCTAGCCTGTGCTTTCTCCATCTATCCACAAATGCAGCAATGCCAACTGCTAATTAAAGCAGACACGTTCAAATGGGGTACAAGCTGTAATCGCAACATGACACGTGTAAGCCTCTAAATATATGTATTAAAAAACGAGGCTAAAAAGCCCTGCAACCAAAACACTGTAAAGGGATAAGCGCTCTCAGCTTTTTACGCTGCGTTACGGAGAAGAGAGTTGCTGATGAGGGCTGTGCAGGAAGCACAAGTTCGCAGTAAGGAGCACAGACGGTGAGGGCTGTTGTTACGTGGTACCGAAGCCGTGCTCTGCTGGGGCTCCCGAGGAGCCTCTGCCCATGACGTAAACTGGCAGCAGCTGCAATGCAGCACTCGCACGGCGCCGATTATCTCTGAATTTGTCTTGCGAGGCAGCAGCGCTGTCACTCATCCTCTGCAAATTCAAGGGCATGCCTTCACCAGAAGTAATTGCCACACTTCATCTGCCCAGCTGCAACCCCTTTCAGATACAACCCCTCACAACAGGCTTCAGCCTAGATTTTTGTAACAGTTTGTTTAAAGTAGGTGAAATAAATGATTCAATTAAAAAGACAGCCCCCAAAGAACGGGGTTTTGGTACGGGAGTAAGGACAGTGTAACTGGGTCTTGATGTAAGCACTATTTCTCAGGTTGAGAAAAAAATCTGTCCAAAGTCGTGAGTCTTGTTAATCTGCCATTCCCAACAGGATCAAAAGGCCGTGAAAGGTACTGCTTGCAGGTCAGACTATAATAAAACAAGAACAAGGCACCTCAGGTGGCAACCCAGGACAAACCAGCAACACATGTGGGACGTGGTCTACGTCACGCAGTATTTTCCTGTCTGGGAGAAGTGGCAAAACCCTATGGCAGCAGAGGTGAGAAGCACTAAAAAATCCTGTGCAGAGTGATGAACTGTAAACAATAAAAACAGGATCACACTCGAGGAACTCTAGTTTATGTACTAACAAAGCTTTACACCGGGTTTGCTAAAATGTAGGTGAGCTAAGGGCAACTGTAGGCATGAAATAATTAAAAAATATATTAGGCTCCACAGAGAGACATGGCAGGTTATCTGCTATGAAAACAAAATTAAGCCTAACAGTATTTTAAAGCACTTAAGAAAGTGATTGAAGAAAAAATAGCTACAAATCAGGATCAGCAATTACCCATTCGATGACTCCCCCTCCTTACCAGAGGCAGCTCTTGCAAGACAAGTGAGCAGTCGAGGTGGGCAGGAGGAGGGAGAGGATCACTGGGGACCAGGAACATCTTTTCTAGCAAGAACCGAATGGGAGAAGACTCCGCTTTAAAACCCAAGCGCATAGAGAAGGTGGAGTGATACAGCTTCATTTGAAGTTTGACTGCTTCTTCAAAAAGGAAGAAAAAATAATACCAAAAGAAATGAGCTTGCAGAAAAAGGTGAAGAGGCCTTTTTAGCAGAAGCCATTTTCCCAGAGGGCACTACCTTCCTTCAGCCTGGTCCCTGCATGGAGCAGCCTCCAGGGTGTCACACAGACGGGGTGCCCCTCATCCCAATGTGGCTGCTGCCTACTAAAAATGCAGCTTTGCTGTAGGGTTTTGCTAACAAAGTTGGCAAACAGTTGCAGTCTCTGAAATTTGCTAATTTAAAAATATATCCCCCATCAATTTATTCTGCCATCTGTTCGTGAGGACAGAGGTCAACCCAAACTCTAGGCAAGTCACCATGGGTGAGGCGCCCTACTTTCTGCAGCCAGCTGCACACAAGCGTTTGATGGGCTTGGGATCTCAGCCAGCTCCCTGTGGCTTTTCAGCCAAAGTGACGCGGTGCATTCGGAGCAAGGCTGACCAGGGACAGCGTAAACCCAGGCACAATGTGGATCTGCAGCTGGGTGCTGTTACCCACCCTATTCCTTTAGAGGTTTTGGCCCTTTCTGTCTCTGTGACTGGCACCAACATCTCCCAACAACAGCGCCGTAGCCCTGGAAAAGGCCACTGGCACATCCAAGGATCCCTCCTAAAAATAAGAACCACTAGAGATGAGAATGCCCACCAGAAAGATGGGGATAAATCAACACACACGATCTCCCAACACCTCACTGGATGTCAGACCAAGATCCAAAATAACTGTCTGTAGCCCAGACTTCTCCTCCAGATAAAGCTCCTCAGCTTCACGTGCTTGTTGGCAACCAAGGTACAAGAACTTGGTGGCCGATAGGAAACACGTTGTTCCGGCCCCGTGCTCTCCGTGACCCTTTTCAAAAGTAAGGAAACATCAAGCTCCAAACTTGCCAATGGTCTCTTGATTTAGTACAACCAACATTTCCGAAAGGAAAAACTTCCAGGCTTAACTCACACATGGTCTTTAGCCCAGCCTCTCAGACAAGGTAATTCATTTATAGCAGGATACGCTTCCTGCCATAAAATATCCCCATGCAGAAAATATGACAAACTTCCTTCAAAATCTATATTTAAATGGGAGCAATAAAGCACTGCTGATATCCTTGCTGATATTCACTGCTCATCACCAACTTTTTAAGTGAGCCAGAGGTTTAGATGCCTTAGCCCTGGTTTCTGTCACTTTATCTGCAAGATTTCCTCCATCACCACCCGAACGCTCCCCCAGGAGAAGTGCCAAGACCGACCCCACCTGTCCTGGTGACTCATGGCACTGAACTGGATGCGATCTAAGAAGCGTGAATCATCGGGAAGAGCCACTTAAACCAAGTCCAGCATTCTGATAAGAGAAGTGTATCACCCTCATCAACCTGGAAGGCGCTTTTACAGCAGAGAGCATGGGAGGACCTGACAGGCAAAGAGCCAAGTCCTCTCTCTACAAAACCTTCACCGATTGCTTTGGTGACTGCAGGGACAACTGCGGGGACAGGAATGACAGCGCTGTCCAAATGACACAGTTCCCCTGCTCACCTCCATGGACAAGTTAACTTCAGAATGAAGCAGCCTGTGCTCTTCTCAGTCAATGCAGTGAAACTAGAGAGCTCTACAGTCTCTTCAGGCAGGAAAACCCTGCTTCCTTTGAGATGCTCTTGGCTGTGTGAGCAATAAAGCACAATTAAATCGAAAATATGGAAGCTGCAAAGCTGTGGGAATAGGGACCTGAGCTCCAGTTTTACTCCTGGAATTCCCTGTGATGAACAGGCATGAACATCCCAAGTCTCTACAATTCAAATTTCAGGATAATTTGATTCTCCACAGAACATTGATGCAATGTGGTGTTTGGGGGAAATTTGTGCAAAACCAATGCAATATTTTTCAGCATGGCCTCTCTCAGATGAACACATCGAGGCCCACAGTGCGAGCCTGAAAGAAAAGCGTGCTGAGCATCATCTTCAGAGTGCAGATCTCCAAAGAGCATCTCCCCCATTTCCCCGAGTAACTTCAGACATAATACTCAGGATGGGGGAAGAAGGGGGGAGAAGGCAACACTATCACAATTTCTATGACTATGACCTTTAAATGTTTAACTAGCAATCTGCTATTTGCAGTCAAGATAAAGCAGCAGGTGATTAGCTTCACTATGAGTCACTGTGCCCCCGTAGAGCAATAATTCAATTAGACACTTTAACAGCCTTCAATTTGGTTCGGGATCTGCTTACTACAGCCGTGGTCCCCTAGCTACAGTTTTGTTTTGCGTCGCAAGCTAAGCAGGGTCAGTCCAGGTCAGTGCTGCATCGAAGGAGAGGTCTCGCAGAAAATCCCAGATGCTCCAAGGAACAGGGCTGATGTCTCCAGAGGAGGCTCTGGGAGAAGGTCTTGTGCCTGGATACAAGCTGTAAACCTTCAAGGAGCTACAGCCGAGACCCTGCCCTCTCCTACTGGCTGATCTCAGGACACACGTATTTCACTTCAGGCTATCCACTATCCTCCAGCTAAATCAGACACATTATTCCTAATTTTCTGTTGTAGCTGCTGTGAATATACTCTTAAGGGGCTGTCTCACATCTCCAGAAATGGGTTCCATGTGGTAGTGTGTGAACACCTACCAACCTTCACCTTCTGCCTGATCCATTCCTCAGCTGGTGTTACAGTACCAGGAAATTGGAGCAGCTGAGTAGTTTCCTGTAAAATACGTAACGCACAACTTCACTGCCATTCAACCACACTTGAATTTTAGAAGTTATACAGGAAAGCATCTGCAAGCTTGAATTGTGTTCTTGACAGCCAAGGCTCTTCCCCCTCCTACAGAGTAATTCCCTTTTCCTCAACAGCTTGATAAGCAATTTAGAAAAAGAAAAACACATTTCCCAGCTCCCAACAGCTGAGTCAGCAAAGGCAACAGCAGCCTCCCAGAGCCTGCGTGTACTCTGCTAACCTCTGAACCTCCAAAATCGTTTCACTTTCCCTCAGCACTGGAGCTCTCCAAGCCCAGCACAGGCACCATGCACTAGAGCTGCACTTGCATTTGCAGGACCAGCCCCTGATTTCTGCTCACGGTCCAGAGGGTTCCCAAAACACAGAGATAAATAAGCAGGAAGAGAAAATGGTCTTCATCAGCAGGAAGGGTAAATGTTCTTTCTGTGAACCCATGGACAAATACGCTTACCAAAACTCAGACCACACACAATTATCTCCTCTTCTAAGCCTGCACCATGGGGCACACAAGTTTAAAAATTTACTTTTGTACATTTCAGCTTAAAAATTACCTTTGGTCGCCCTTTGCTGATCATTTCGTAAAGCTTAGGAATCTGTCACTGGCTGCAAGCTAACAGGTAAGTGCTTTAGCTCCAGCAACATCTGCTCATGGGTTTTGATCCAGAGATCCCAAGTTCAAACTCCACTGCAGTGGCCTGTCCATTAGGGTTGTATGGTCACAACAATTAAGAAAAAACAAATTAGGAGCTTTCACAGAGAGCAATGAAACACTTTTTTTTTACAGTGGGTAGTTCTAGCGAAGCCTTTTATTAAATATGCCTCCACTTCTTAATGCAAGTGTTTTGCACTATGGAAAGGGTTGGTTTTATCTCACACCTACCTCAGTTGTACTTATACAGCTACGTTTAGCATGATACATTTTTTTAATCTAGAATTAGACTCACCAAGAGTCTTATGAACACATCAGTCAGGGGTTTGCAAGGAAAATATTTGTACTGTAAGCTCCAGCTGGTATGCACATAGCTTCATTAACTTAAACACGTTAATGCCAGTGAAAACTGCATTGTCATGAGGTCCTGCATTGCTATTTCCAGACGTGTTAAAGCGGGGCGACTGATTCGTGGGTCTAAAGCTACCGGGACACAGGGAAGCCCTAACAAGAGCTTTGCAAAGGGGCTCCAGAACCAGTTACAGCAGGAAGATTTATGTCAGATATCTGTATCTATACTAACAGGAGGTTAGTTTTACAGGGGTAAAAAACAAACTGTGGCCTTATAATAGAAAGTGAATCAAGGCAAAAGAAATTCATCTTGCACAGCAAGAAGATAAGCTGGCAAAAAATAAAAGCAGGTGAAGAGTAAAGTCATATATCAACCTTGTGACTAGAAAACAAGAAAGATGCAATCTATTTGGCTTCCACTGAAGTCCAAAATCTCATATTTCTTTTCTAAGACCTTAAACCAAGGCTCTTATCTGCCATTATAATCTTGTACTTTGGTTCACACAATAACACTAAAGGCACACCACGTAGGTACCACAATCTCTTTCTGTTTCCAACTTCTAAAATCCCTTTCAACTTCAACCTCTGAGCACTCCTACAGGAAAAACCTGGTGAGTCACCGCAAGCAAACGAACGCCCAAATATCCGTGCCCTGTACAGAGCTGAGAAGCTTTTCTACCTGCAAGATTTCATGTCCCAAAATAGACGCCAGCCAATTTTGAGGTGGGATTAAAGCCTTCAAAATTTGAACTGGCGACTTTTGGAGCTTTCTGCCAAAACATGACAGGCTCCAGGGATCATAAGTGGAGGTTTTCAGGAGGCAAGGTCAGAAGAAAGAAAGAAGAAAGTTTAACAGCTGGGCTAGGAGAGGCCATAAACCTTTCCTTCCTAAAAGCAACACAATCCTCACACCACATCCCAGGACCGTGGGAGCAGATACATCCCTGGCACAGCTCAGTACACTGTTAATTTGAGCAGCTCCTGCCTCTGGTGGATAAGACATAAAACACGGCCTGAGAAAAGACACGGGCTGTGCCCTCGTACGCTCAGCACATGGGAGATGGTCGGTCCCTTCAAGCAGCACGACTGACTGACGTTTGGTCAATTAGCTCTCTATTAACATGCAGCCGGGGACCTGGTAATGAGAACATTTGCTTTTTCTTCCTGATTTGATAGAAGAGACATCGAAACAGGTTTTAATCTGCACCACAGACTGCTAAAACCAGCTGCCCAACAGACAGGCTCTTTCACGAAGGCTTAATTCTCCTCTGAGAGCTGGAGAGCAGCTTTGCTGCCTGCCGGATAAGTCATGTTTACAGCAGATCCTCCGAGCTGCTCAGCCTCCTGCATGAATTTAGAAATCAGACCAGAGGGTAGATTTGCAGAGCACTAATTAGCACAGGAGACGATGGAGAAGCAATGGAGAAGAATAATTTAGTCTGTGTCAACATAAGGTCAAGGTCCAGGGGGCATGTCCAAACTCCTGGGCAGCTCAAGGGGAGAAAGGCAGGGAAGGATGAAACGAGGCAGATCCGTGCTCCGAAAACCCAACTACTCCCCACAGACCAGCCTAAGCAGCCTCATTCAGCTTCACAACTCTTCTTCCTTCCCGTTTCAGGGCTTTTTAAATTTTGTGTTAAAATAAAAGGCAGGTAGTGGGCACCCTTGAGAGGCAGCACTGCTGTGCTTCCACAGTGACTGTAACAGCACACGAGCTGTGGGCAGGCAGAGTATTTCTCCACTCCTCCTTTCTGCGAATGAGTCAGTGAGTGCCTTCACTTAAATAACACACCACCAGCTCCAGCAGGCTTGGTTCTGTGCAGAGGGACCCCAGAGCAGAGCAGATGGGAGAGCTGCTGTTGTACCAGCTGGATTCAACCCTCTAAAGCCACTTCCAGAAAAAGCCAACGCGGGGAACTCCGGCCACCATTCGTGCAGAGCTCAGCATCACTGTTTCCATCTCAGATGGACAAATAGAGAAATCATTAGACAAAGAGACATAAATATGAGAGATAGATATAGGCAGACTTGCTTAAAAACAAAACTCAGGTCCGAGGAAAGCCAGGAACCATCAGACAGTGCAGTTCCTTCTGAGTTCTCCTGGTCCAAATCAGAGCCACGGCACCGGAACTCACACATCCCCTCTCATGTGCAAAGAGACCTGAGAATTTGTCAAACAAGTTTCTGTAGGTTCTGTGGTTCATTTGTGCTTCTCTCTGTTCCCAATAACTAAGCATCTTCTGTTTTTTAAGTCAGTAAGACCCTATTACTGGCATTCCAGCTACAGACAAAAAGCAGAACCAATGGTGTCAATACTGACACATACTCCTCCAATTACTCCTAATATGTTCCTACTCCTGGAACTAAATTTGTCAACACAAGTCCCAGAGTACACACACATAGTTGTACACTCAAAAGCATAGAAACTAGAAAAAAGATTCATTTACCATATGTAAATGGACAGTTTGAGTCCATTCACTCATATTCTTTAGACCCTAATATGTAAAACAACACGTGCAGATTCCCAGAAGAGCTAAATACAGAATCATGGACAGATCAGCTAAGAGCTGGACAGGTCTTCTTGCTTAGAAGTTTATAAACTTTCTGGAAATGGCAAAAGTGCATTAATTCAGTAAGTAAAAACTGGCTGAAAAAGAGAAATAACACCACAGATATGAGGAGGAGGCCAGACCCAGCTCTTTCCAACTTCCAACCTGCCCCTGCTCTCCCATTTTCCTAGGCATTTACCACCCTATCTGTGTCTGGCCAAGACAAGCTACTGCAAATCTGACCCAGGAGACAGTCTGCTCCCATTTAACAGAGGCACAGCAATTCCTCAAGAAAGAAAAGCAGGGCTAAGAATAAATCCCAATGGCCAGAATAAGTACATGAACTAAGTACAAGGCAGACGTAAGAAGATTTATTAGGTCTCACACACCGTGATTCATAACGATGCCCTATTTGCTATCCACATACGCCATTAAGTCAATGAGAAAAGTTCACTTGGCACAGAAATATACCATGCAGGGTTTTACCTGCAGTGTTTTACTTCTAACCCTTCCCAATAAACTTGTGTTAATCCAAAAATTGCCTTCGGTGGCAAAAGACAGAGAAGTCCCATAGTATCTCTAAGCTGGTGAGCACACAGGGCTGCCAAGCAATTCACCAGGCTGGGGCTGCCCCACTATGCCCATTAAGTTTGGGGTACACATTAGACATACAAGTGAGACAGTGATCAGAGGAATGCCAACAGCAGATAACCTGATCTCCAAAACCACCTTTTTATTGGGAACCTGTGATCTGAACCCTCAAAACTCAAGGCAAGGGTTACAGGAATTGAGGGTGGGGTTGCTGTGAGAGGCAGGCTGCGCACGCTGCTGGACCAGCGCGTTGGAGGGGAAGATGGGCTGTGCCAGCGAGTGCTGTCTGCAGGAGTACCATAAGGGCCAGCAAAGGACCCCATAGAGATGACGCCACGATGGGCAGGACTGTTACTACCAGTGGTAAATGGACAAAGGAAACTACAAGGAGCAACAGGAGGCAGTGAGAGGGGAAGGAGGAGTGCCTTCAGAGCACAAAGCCACCCATGGTAGGTCTGGTTCTTCCTCCTTTCTTCCACACAAAATGACCATGTATCTGTCATCACAACCAGACTCTCCTGTGTGGCAGGTTCACAATTTCTCCTCTTGAGGTTACAGAAGATTTAGCAATAGATTTTCATAACTTGCACCACAGAGCACAGAAGAGCCCTCTGGCACCTGGCATATTCAGCAGTGGTGACAGTGACCTCCTAGGAAGTCCCACACCACTGTCTCACATCCTTTTGTGCAACCTGGATTTCAAGATTAAAGACAAGTAGCACAAGCTTGTTTACTGTGCTTCACAAGCCTCTGTCTTGTCTTATTGGAGGCAACACCACAACATCATTTGATCTAAAGGGATATCCATACCTTCAGTTCACAAGCAGACACTTCCATTTAATGCTAACTCCAGTGTTGGCTTCTTTGCTGGTAACCAAATTTATTTGCACAAGCCTTTGGAGAGCTTCAAAGGTGGAGCAATATCCAGTCACTACCAGTGTGCTCCGAGTTAAACTGTGAAATACAGCTAAGACACACCTCACACCCTAAATTACTGATTTCCTGGTTGTTAAAAATTAAAGATAGCAGTCGTAATTGTCCTTCCCATCCAAACACACCTTGTATTTGCTGGTTCTGCATCCCAATTGTGGGAACTCATCTGCAGCCATTGGGGAGACAAACAGAAATGTGAGTTCCCAGGTCTACACTTTGTGTCCATGATGAGAAGGGTCTCTCCAGGGCTGGTTCAGACACAAACTGCAGGAGATGAGGAATGTCCTGGCTGATACCCAGGGATCTGCTCACCTCCACTGCACGTTCCTCAGTGCATTTGCCTACAGTATCTCGTATTTCACAACAGCTCCTCCTGCTCCTACAAACCTCATTCAACCTTCACTGGCCAAGGAGAAACAAAATGGAACAGAGCACCACAGTGCTCCCAACCAGCTACGACGCAGCTTTGCCTTTATTTCTTTTGCTGCAGAAGAGATATAAGGCAACCAGCTCATGTGAGAAATGTCAGGGAAAATATTAATCTCTGGCATGCAGGTCTTGGAGTGACCATTTCAGCTGGAAACCTGCAGATGCTGAACAGGGAGGCAGCCCCGAGAACCAGAGGCTGGAAGCAGGCGAGGAGGTTTCACAACAGCCCTCTGTGGCCTGAAAGCACCAGGGCTCATCACTGAGAATGGCTCTGCGGCTCATTCAGGATTATTGATTATCCTCTCCTAATCCCATGATTGAGTGCTCAGGGCAAAAGAGAAAAAAAAAAGTTTCATATTATACACAGATAGCTAGCTATTTAAAATCATTAAGAGAGATTTATATCTCCAAGCCAGTCTTGTGTTCTCTGGGGAAAGCAGACAGCTGCATAGTAAGAGACTGAAAGCTACAATAAAATGAAGAAATGAGCTTCCATAAATCATTAAGCTAAAGCTCATAATGTTTATCTGCAATGTCATGTCCCCACAATGTACAAAAGCAGATGTGTAACTTTTTGTTTTTCTTTTATCAACTATTAAACTGTCATGTAGCTACTACAGAAGATTGAAACTTCTTTTCAAAAGCACTGAGCATCAGGGATTGCAGCTTCTTGTCATGGAAGGGATACTTGTATGCCAACCCACACCATGCAAAGGAAACTGGAGATAAAATATACGGAAATAAACCTTTGAGGGAGAGGCTGTTCACTTCTGCAGATGTTCTGGCAGCTTGATGTGCCCAAAACTCCATTAACAAGGCAGCTCTGTGGGACTGTTTCTAGAAGTTCTTCTCCATCTTCCCACATTTACTCTTTATCCCTAAATTTCCAAAGTGTTTTATACATAAAACAAGACACAGACAGCACCAGAGCTGGTCCAACGCCCCTCAGCAACGCAGGCAAAGTTCTGTGTGGCCATGGCACTTCTGCCCAGGGGAGGTCTGGCAGAAAGAGGGGAAGAAGGCAGACCCATTTCAGGAGCAGGAGGAGTTTTCAGGGTCAGAAATTGCTTTCCTAAATCCCCCTTGCAAGCAGCATTGCTCCTTCTCCAGCCTTGCTCCCGAGCCCTGGAACTGCTCCATAAACATCCACAGAATCACAGAATCACAGAACGTTAGGGATTGGAAGGGACCTCAAAAGATCATCTAGTCCAATCCCCCTGCCGGAGCAGGAACACCTAGATGAGGTTGCACAGGAAGGCGTCCAGGCGGGTTTTGAATGTCTCCAGAGAAGGAGACTCCACAACCTCTCTGGGCAGCCTGTTCCAGTGCTCTGTCACCCTCACTGAAAAGAAGTTTCTTCTCAAATTTAAGTGGAAAATCTGACATCCCTGACATTTCAACACACTACAGACACAGACCCTTCACCTCTTCCTCTGAAACAGCCACCAGCACAGAGGGAGGAGAAATCAGCCCTACAGGTATTGCAGGGATCCAATTTTTTTTTTAAACCTTGTTTTCTTTTTCTAGAAGAAGAATAGAGCAGGAAAGCTCTCTGCTCCCTCAGGCTTGACATCCAAAAATTAGCATTTGTTTGTTTTACAGAACAGGACTTGCTCTATCCAATTTAGACCCAATCTGTTAATCTACAAACAAAAGCAAGTAAATACTGAAATTATGACTAAGGGGGATTTCAAGAGTCCTACACCTTACTGTGTTTTCTGAGGTATTACAAATACAGTCTTGCATTTATTCTACTGTATTTCCTGCTGGCACAGATGCAGAATTCGAAGCTGCTGTGCTGCTTTTGTCTGCAAAAAAAAAAAATCTTTTGTCTGATGTAAAGTGTAACTACGTGTTCAATCCAGCCTGGGAGGGCTGCTTTTAGAAGCTAATTTGAGGCATGATTTCAAAAATCCCGACTGTACGAATCCGCGAGCAAATCTCTCTACGCAAGCCCTCAAATTACTGCTGTGCTCAGGTCCTTGAAGTCCACCAAATGAACAAGCTCCAGCCCACATGACTGAGGTTCAAAGAAGTTCAACCCCAGCTTATATAAGAGACTGAATTGTGTGTTTGCCTTTAAAAAAAAACCCCACCAAGATAAACACTAGGGTCAGCAAACATGCTGTGCAATATTTAACAAGAAAAAGCTGGGACCTTAACCGGATTTGCAGCCTAAAACGGCTCCTGAAGGCAACAAACATGACATGATCATCCTGACAGCTGTGACAAATGAGGTTTCATTTGCCTGAGAGCCAGCCGTGTTCATTTAACTGCAATTACTGCACATCATGATCCCCACGCCGAGAACGCGCCCAGTGAAACAAAGCGGCTCGTACAGACCAACCCACGTAAATGGCTCTTCTGTAACACCAGCAAGTCTTCAACCATTTGTTAGTGTGTATCAGTACCTTCTTCAGGTGTTTCTTGTGCTCCCTCTGCTCTTTTTTCAGCCAGTGGGACAGCAAAATCTGGTTAAAATGCTTTAAACTCAGCACCCCTTCCTTGCACATCTGGTTGCCGAATGCAATGCTCGCACTATTTAGAGATGTTTACTCTGTCTCGTCTAATCCAGGAGATTTGAAAACTGTTTCAGACAGCCTAAAAATACCATTTTGAAAGACTAAACATATAAATTAACTCTTTTTTTTGTAACCTGTCTTTATGCCTGAGAATGTATCTGGACTTTGTGATCTTCAGAGCAAAATCCTGCACACTTAGCTTCTATTTCCTAAGAATCCTTTCCTTATCCCCTTATACTTCAGACCCACCAAAGAAGAAAGCTCCAGTCAATTATACATGCATCATTTCCACGTATTTAGTTGGTGAGCTAATTTAAAGGGAAAAAAAAAAACCCTCAAGGATTTGGCCATCAGCTTCCCTGAAAATTCCTAGATAACACAACCACGGCGTGTCTAATCCATTTAGTCACGCCACAAAACATCACTCATTTTTCTTCAAGACCAACTCCATTTATTCTCAAGCAGGACTTCACAAGCCTATGCATTTTGGAATGCGGGAGCCCTCATCTGTCCGTCTGTTTGCTGCTGGGGCACCAGCTGCCAGCAGGAACAGGTGTTTTCTGCTTTTCTTCTCAGGAGAAAGTCCCAGGCGCTCTCTCTGCTGGAATGCAAAGCCCAGCGTGGCACCGAGGGCCCGACGTGGAGCTGCATTCCTCCCCGAGCAGGCAGGACAGGTGCCCTCTGCCACAGCACCGCTACCTGGGATGCTTTCCCGGGGAATAAGCGGTGTTTGGGTACATGCACTCAAAAAATTCAGCCAAATCATCATTTGAAAGGCAGTTTTCCCCACTCTTGTTTTTTTTGCAGGGAAAAGCTCATTTATCAACGGCCGCAGAGCACAGTACACTTCCGCAGCGCAACGTTAACTCTCGGGACACCACGAGCTGAGGTGCTGATGGTGTCAGAGGGTCTCCCAGTAGCTCCCTTCTAGTCAATGTTTCTGTGCAGGGAAAATCCTCAAAAGTTACTTTCAATAACTTGTTTCTTTCCCCTTTCAAACTCTGCAGTGAGCCAAAATAGCTCAAATTTCTGAGAATAAGACGCGGGAGAAAAAAATGAAAATAGGGGGATGAAGAAAAACAAGTGGTCAAGACAAGGGAAAACACAGAAATGGATTTTTGCTAAAAAAATGCAAAATAAGCCACGACCAAAGCAAACAGCCATGCCACCAACCTCTTCTGAGGAATACTTCACAGTAAGGCATCTCACAACTGAACGCAAATTTTAAGATTAAATCAAGTTGGTTTCTGATCTTCAAAGGCTTATAAACATGTTAACCTTTACTCATTCTGTATAGCCCTGCATATTTATAGTGAATTAAGCTAAACAAGGGCTTAAATAACTGCAGGATTCCAGCTTAAATGATTCCTACGTGGAGTCCTTCTCATCCTGCTGTACCCTGGGCATTTTTAGATGGTGGGGACAGACAACAGCACCTAACACACTCCAAATGGAAACGCAATATGAGCAATAAAGCAGCCACCCAAAATGTAGTCACGTTGCCCATGTTTACAATGAAAAAGTTATGTTTATCCCGATAAACACAGCTTTTGAAAAGGTTATTTTCCTCCGCCTCTGCCAAGGGAAAAGGTTAACTTCATCATCTGCTGCACGCATGTCAAGCTATGGTGCAACGGAAGGGGCTGCAGAGCACAGCCCTGTGTTCCCCTGCACCCAAGGACCTGTCAGAGCATCCCAAAAAAACGCCCCCAAACCATCCTGAAGTCCTACTGCCCTGCCCCAAACCCCTCTGCCACAGCCTGCTGCTTCAGTAGACTTAACGTTAAAGCAAGCCTCTGAGGCACGGGTTTATGAACAAGTCCTCAGAGCAGTAAATTCAGAGGTAAATCCCAGCTTACCTTCCCATTCAGCGTAGTCAGTAAAAGCACAGTGACAGGAGGGTTCCTCCCTCTGTCTGCTTTCAGATTAAACCCATAGACACAGCTATACTTTAAATACATATAAAATATATACAAATTCTATATAAAAAATTTAAAATCTATAAAATTTACTTATTCAGTCGTAAGCGCTCGCTGTGCTGCTCAGAGCTGACTCCAGCTACTCTTTACCCTTATTTCTTGATTTTTTTAAATAGTTTTTTAAAGACAGCACGGGATGCCCAGAGGGACATCAGTGCTGTAACACTAAATACACCAGTACTCACAAGCTAAATTGCTGCCTACAAGGGGCATCAGCACAGTTCAGAACAACCATTTCATCCACGGGCAGTCAAGATGCTCGCAATGCAAGAGGTCACTTCAGCAAAGCCCACAGACGCGGGAGCTCCTCTGACAGTTGCCTGGCAACGCTCCATTACCCTGTATTTATTTATACTTCTATTATTTTTAATACACTATTTAATACCCCAGCTCTCACCCAGGGTTCTCCCCAAACCGTGTTCGCAAATTTTCTGTTGTGTGTGTGTTTGCTTTCTGCAAACCTCCTGGAAACAGCCAAGTTCTGCTGCAGAGAGCACAAAGCTTGAGAGCTTTCCAACAGCAGTTTTTGGAAATGGTTCCTTCCAGCCTCAGTTCTGCAGCACGATTTGGATTTGGACAGGTTGCTTCTCAACAGGTACCTCTCACAGCTGCTGCCTTTCGTCAGCATCCAGATACTCAGCACACTTCATGGGGAGATGGGCTGCACAGACTCTATTAGCTAAAAATACCAGTTAATGGGAAGCTACTGTAATATTAAAAGCATTTTTATGCTTAAAAAGCATTCAAGTTTATTCCCTTGTCAATATAAACAAGGCAGACTTAAAATTCAGAAGGACCTTGGTTTGCCACTAGGTTTTCCAAATGAAAGAAGAAAAATGTTCAATTATTTACTTCTGGGGAGAGAAATCTCCCCCCGTCCCACTTCCCCATTTAAAGAAAGAGGAAACATAATCAGTGTCCACACAGAAAACACCCTAAAGCCCTTCGGGCATGTTTTGAAGCAGCTATTCAGAGTAAGGAACACGGGCATTCGCTATCCTTGTGTTTATAATGAGACTCCATCGTCCCCAGGAGCCAAAGCAGAACGAAAATGGGTCACATATCTAATTAGCACTATTGAAGCGTGAAGCCCAAGCATACCTAAAATGTAATAGATTTTTTTTTAATAATTCCAGCTTCATTAGAGTATTCCACAGTCACCTATGAGAGATGTTAGAAGCTTAGAAAAAGGGCACCATGAAGCTGGCATGTACCCGGCATCGTGCTGCTTTACTGCTGGGGAAGAGGGGACAGCACTTTTGACAAAATCTTATTTATTAGCTAAAAAATGATGTGATTCATCCATCAGCCTAGCACAGCATGTTCTTTAATCACTTTTTATCATTAAAAAAAAAAAACCCAAACAACACAACCCTCTTGACTACAACATCCAGGCGTGGACACGGCTGAAGCGTGTTCAAGAAGGGTGGTTTCTGAAGCAGACAGTGGGGCAGAAACTGGTGGGTTCCCTCCAGGGGAAGAGAGGCCACGTTTGACTTTTCCTTGGACGTGCTTACAGTACACAAGGCTCCAAAAAGGCTGCACGAGCATCCACACATCAGGGTGCCACACTTTGCTTTCCCCAGGCTCGCTTTGACTTCAGGCAGGCTCAGCCTCCTGAACCCAGCACCCAAAATTTCATCTGCTTTGGGCGAGACGAATGCCAGTGGAGCGATGGGAAGCCCACCCACCCGCAAAGGCATCCAGTGAAGACCTCCCCGTGCAAACCCCCCCGCCCCGTGAACACGACTGCGCTGCAGTTCAGTCAAAGCCAACAAGCCGTAAATGGCACTCACCCGTGAGGGTCTGGAATCACTGCAGCCTTCTGGAAAAAAAAATACCATGAAAAAAATAGGAGCGGGGAATGAACTGAGCCTGCAGCTGTCTGCTCTCCATGCCCAACGTCACAAAGTTCACGTCGCTGCACGGGGTTTTGTGTGTACAGGAGATGAGCAGGCAAGAGCGGCGCAAAAACCAGGACTGAGTTTACTCTGCCCATCTGTGACCATGCTTCTACCCCACGGGTGACTGTGTCTTCTGTGGGACTTGGCACATGAGCACTTCGATGCATTTCCTGCAGCGATTTTGCATTTCTGTTTATAACAGTGACAAGGTTTTTTCCCTTTCTTACGTTCTTTTGTCACAGCGGAGAACAAGGCACACCACTGCATGTGAGTGAGACACAGTATCTTATTTGGTTTATTCTAGTAACTCCCTTACCTGCAAACGGAAGGAGGACCAGACACTCATGCTTTGACTAGAGACGTATAAATATGCGTATCTTTTTTTTAATGACATAGCATGGCAGTTCACAAACCACTCGGGTGCAATGGAAGTTAAAGCTGAAGCAGAGCTAACAGCGATGGACGATCCATGTCAATGATGGAGACTGGCAAAGGCTGGAGACCACTGGTCCAGTGTCTCGAGCCCAGACCTTCCATTATCACTGCTGGAGTAACACTCACCGTTTTTATTGCTTGTGTTGGTAGAATTTCAACTACACTGGTAAAAACACAGCTTATACCGGAAGTTACTTTTCACAGTTCCTTCTCTAACCAGGACTCACTCTCCATCATTCAATTATACCAATATTATTAATGTGGCTGCAAAGAGACTCAGCCACCAGCAATCTCCCAGTGGTTCAAATTGTACAATACTTGATGTACCTACTTCTTTCTTTCCAAGCAAATTGCGCAGCAATTGGTCACAGCGGCTCCAGAAACCCTGAGACTGAGTTTCCTGAGCTCAGCTTCCACAGAGGCTCTCACCATCTCAGACAGCTCGCCCCACACTTCTCAAAATGTCTAAATACTGAATATCTAACTGGAAAATGGCCTGGGATGTGCTTCCCACCATGTCTGATACTGGGACCTCCAGGCTGTGAAAACTGCCTTGCAGGGGACTGAGCCCACGTGTCCAAACCAGCCTCCTTGCTCCTCGAATTGCACGTTCGAGGTTTCCCAGCACAGCGATGGATGCAGCCTGTGAGGAGCCAGGAACGGTGCCCAGAGCCACCACCACCAGAAAAGCCCATTTACCACGGAACAGAAATAGCAGAGGGGAGGCTTTCAGTGGAAAATGTGATGAGAATAGAAAGCAAGGGAGTAAAAGCCCTGTCAGCACATTTCATAGACAGTCTTTTTAATGAGGAGATAAACAGATAGAGCTTTCAATCCATGTATGGAGCTGCTTTTTTTTTAATTTGAAAAGAAGCTAACCAAGCACACGGGATTCAATAGAAAACAAAGCCTGAACAAAACATTTTCTGACAAGGCCTAAATATTCTGAAAAATGCCAATTCTAGTGCTGCAGAGAAACTGAAGGTTTCCCCACTCCCTCCCCACCCTATTTATTTTCTGTAATTACCTCTTCCCTTCAGATAGCCTGAATGAAGTTCACAAGTGTGCACAAAACCCAACCCAGCTCTGCGCGGGATCCCCAGCTTTGCCATAGCAGCCCTGGAAGTCCGAGCAAAGGCTGGGAGTGAGCAAACTTTCCCTGCTGGAGACACGATCCAAGGCACGCGGTTTGGATCCAGGCCTTCCCAGATGCCGGAGAGCTTCGCTGGTGTGGCAAGCCACTACTACACAGTTACCAGCTGTAGTATCTGCCAATCTACTGGAATGGTAACCTCAATGGGGGTGGCAGCTTATCTTCAGTGGCCGCTTCCTTCTGACACACACTCTTGGGGTGGACTCTTCAAATGAGTATCCTCCCATAAAGAGATTAAAAGCCAGCAGCCTTCACTGAAAGGCTTTATGCCTCTACGCGATGCTCTCCTGGGCAGTCTGCAGTACCTTCAAATTTCACACGGTGTTTTCAAAGTTAAATGATTGAGGGGGATTTTCAGCACAATCAGAATCTGCCCTGCAAGCATGACCACAGCTTTATCCCTGCTGTTCTAAGAACCTGCATGCATACCTATAGCTATGGACTTTTCCCTAGACAATGTGATCTACATCTAAAAAACCCTAAATTTAAAAACAGAAACAAAATCAGTTTAATATACAAAATCCCACTAAGTGACAATCAATGATATTCTACAGAAAATCAATCTTCTGGTTTTGAGGTTTTTATGTTTCAGAGATTGCATTTCAGGTGAGCAGAAGAAAACCATATCCTGAAGAGCCAGCCACAGAAACCCGTTACAAACACAGAGACACTCAAATATGAGACATTGCTGCCAGACATTTTCAACAAACTGCAAACTTACTGCACGTTCAACCACCTCGAATAGTCCCCAGGGACCATTTTCTGTGGCAATGTTCAAGAGGCGTAAGTGTCACCACGCAGGAAGCAGCACGTTCCTGTAACCTGTTACCAGGTTGTACCCCCATGCTATTCAAAGTATGTTTTTATCTTGAAGCAGGGCTAAAAACTGCCTCCTGCATACAGTTATTAATACAGAAAAGTAGAATTAAATCACTGCCTGCATGTCAGATGAAATAAAAGTCTAATGTGCTTCCTAATTTATAACAGCTGCGCCAAAATTATCTCTGGACATTACAGGTCATGATCTGAGCAGTGACTGCAGCACCGCAGACCTCCAGAGTGGTATTTCAGATGTGCTCCTCGTTCTCTCGAATGAAGACGCTACAGTACGTGTCTATATGTGTCTTCATCGCCATATCATGCAGTCTGAATACAACCCCCAGCTCGCCCTTTCTCATCTGGATTCGTTCAAATACCTTGTTAGAAGTGCATTCGTCCCAAATTGACAGCGTAAGCGAATATTTGTGTTTGTTTTACAAATTTCTCATTTCTACTTTGCAGAAGGAAGCCAAGCGAGATTAACAAGATCTGCGTACCAAGGGAAGCAATAAATCCATCACCACTCAGGCCTTTGAGTTTGCTGTGATTTTAACGGCCTGCCTGAAAATTTTGGGCACAAAAGCTTTCTATTCACACCAGGGAGACCTCATTATAGGAATTCCTATGTGAAATTCTCAGCGTGAATTGGGTAAAAGACCAGATAAGATAACAAGGACACAGACTATTTTCACAATAGAATAGATGCAAAAGTTAATACATCTACAGATGGATACGTCAGCTGCACCAGTGACTGAACCTGAGAATAAGGCCAGATAAATGGGAAACTGCACAATAAGTACCTGCAGCAAGGCCAACTGCCTGGAGTATCCCAATTCATTATAATACAGTTGGCCAATCCAACATGAAGTATGATCTTTTTCTTGCATCTTAACTCTAACTTTCAAAACACACCCTGTACTGTCATCCTCCAACACCTTTTTTTTAGTTTGAAAGCTGACTTTGGTACTGAGAAAACTGCGTATGCGACTTACTAAACTATTGAACAGGAATTTAACAGTTAAGCACTTTTTTAACTGGCTATTTCATCTGGTCCAGAGCATTCACCTCTCACTCCCATCAGTAAAGGAATTTGTTAATGGACTTCACTTCAGTCCCACTCACTTTTGTGGCACACATCTACAGCAACCAAGTTTCTACACAGATGGCAAATTTCCAGCACTTGCTTTCAGGCTGCTCATCATGAAAAATACGGATATATTCCTCAAATATTCTATGAATCAGAGCCATGACTCAAAGCCAGAAATTATTACCTTCTCTGGACAACATTCAGCAACCCATTCCCTTCTTCCCTGCCTGCCAGCTGCCTCCAGCAAAAGCAGCCATGTTCCTCCTTTTAAATCTCTGCTCCTTTATTTCTTGTGGTTTAGTCTTTTCCCTTTTTCTCATCTTTCTCATCTCCAGCTTTTTGCAAGGGTTACACAGGGCTCCATCCCCAGGCTTTCTGCTCTTTGCTCAGTTTCCTCCTGGGGGACCAAACTCCCACTGACACAGTTTTATTGTGATCAGCAGGAGTGCAGCATCTTCAACCTTAGAAAAAAATTAAAACAAAAATCTGTGTTTTCAGTAGTCTCACCATAAACATAAAACAAACAACTTGATATGGATGACTCAGATGAGCTCTCCTTTTCAGTCTCACTCTCCATCTCAAACGTCTTGGATTGCTTCCATTTTTTGATGATGTTCAGGCATTACTTGAAGTGAAACACTGCCAAAAAAAGGCAGACTCGGAGCGCGCTCTCGCCCCATCTCCTGGTTGCTGGAGTCACAGCCACCAACCGACAGACCCAGCTACGGGGGCTGCCTCCTGCTTACCCCTTTCTCCAGATCATTATGCCCAGGCTGTGCTTCTGGATTCCTTCAGAAAAGCAGCAAAGAGGTGCTTTTCCCATCCATCCTAATACTGAACCTCGTAACTAAGTCTGTGTTTTGGTAATGCTAGTATCTCCTTATTTTGACACATATACTACTGCTTTATTCAGATTTAACTTTCCTTCCTCTGGTCTAGCTCTACCATCACATTTAACATCGTTGCTTTCCTTCTGGTTTTGCACTTTCTCAGAGTTTCCATCAGGATTTTGCTATTCCAATCTTCAAGGACCACATCGGGCGACTGCAGCGTCAGCTCCAGTCCCAGCTTGGCCGACCCATCCAGATGCCATTGCTCATCTGGTAAACTCACAACATACACCGTGATTTTTCTCTAATGAACCAACTGTTCATCCTGTCACCTACAACACACATCTCTCCTTGCAGATTTTTGCTGTGCTTGATCAGTAATTTTTGATTGTTTCCTATCATATTGATACTGTTGTCACAGTTACTCACTGTGAGGATATGGTGGAAAAGAAAGCTTTCACTGGGTTCAACACTGTACAATCTTGACTCAATACAAGGCAAAGTAACCCTACACTTATTAAAATCTGGCCACAAAACAGCTCAAAATATTCCCAAATATTATTATAACTGAAAATACTCCCAACTATTTCATGAAAAACATTCCCTGCCCCATCGCTGCCTTTCCCTTTGGAAGTCTCACAATAACAGCAGCGCTGCTGCTCACATATGGAGCAGACTGCAGTGTTTTAAAGTTGCCAACAAGTTTAAACAAACAAATTGCAGAAATTAAAAGTTTAAGCAAAACTTTCTTCCCAGAAACAAATACTGACACTGGATACAAAATATGAAAATGCCAAGCCAATACAAACACCGAAGGAGACAAAACAAAACCAGGCAGGAATTCCATTTTGGCAAAAGTGACACCAGTTTTGTGCCTGGATCACCAAGCACTGGTTTAACTTCTAAAAAACAAGGTGTCTGTACCCCCAGGTAGGCAGTGAAGACCCAGCAGGCCTGGGGAGGGCCATGCAGAGCTGTGTTCCCTCTGCCCAGTCACTCACCAGGCAGACGCCCACCAGATCTTTTCAGGTAGTGTTTGAATTGTTGCCCATGGGGCAGCCTGACAGCTCCTGGGGGCAGCTCTTCCTCCTAAATACTGCACCAGATTACAGACTCACGAGTGGACAGGCCCTGGAGGCAAAACCTGGGGTGTGCAACTTCAGTGATAGAGACTTGCTTTGATGTGACCTGTAGGATTAACCATAATCCTGCTGTGACTAAATATGTGATTTGCGATCCTTACTGCCCAAGAAGGAAAATTTAATGACACTTCTACTTCTTTTTGCTCTTCCAGGCTAGCAAAAGACTGGGCAAAAGATAATACGTAACGCTCTTAGACCCTATTTCACACTACCTAGTTACTTTTCCTCCTTGAAAAAAGTAATGGAATGCTGAAGCAAATGCTGATGGATGCTGAAGCAAAATTTAAGCTATCAAGACATCAATAAAAGACCAGTCCAACTATCAAGAAATGAATGAAAGAGCAAACTAGGTATCCTTGTTAGTATTTCCTCCAAACAAAATGCATCCTGCCATCCTCAGCTCCATGCAAACTGTTGCCATGCACTTCAAAAGAGTCGCCATTTGCCCATGCTCTGCGCAGACTGAACGGAGCCTTTGGAGTTACCAACCATGAGGCATTCAAATTAAAACATGCATAACGAAAGCAACTCAATCCTGAAGCACTATCATTACATTTCCAAACCAAAATGCAAAAGCTATGCATTAGAACAGCCAGCTCTGATGTAACCCATCGCCCAAAAATACTGCTTAAAGAGCAAGCAACAAATTTTGCGAAGTTATTTTGCTACAGGACACAATCAGTTCAGAGTAACATTAAACATGGCCACTGCAGAAGCAGCAGCAAGCAATAAGGCAGATCACAAATAACCAAGTCCTATCTCATGACCTTTTCAATCAGATGCTAAACAGCAACTTATCTCAGTGGCAGATTACTGGTATCATCAAGGTTGCTCCATCAGATTCTTCCTGCAGTCCAGTTTAATATTACATCAGAAAGTCAAGTGAGGACACAGCCATTTAACTTTCTCCTTTAATTGAGGCTCTGCAAAAGAGCCGCAATTTCTTAGGGCTTTTTTTCCTCTGCTCAGAGGAAGCCACCATATTCACATTTAACTACCTGTAACGCTTACAGGCCTGACTGGTCCAGGACCAGGTTCTCCCAGACACATTCCCTATGGGCTGGTCTACACCACTGCTTGTGCTGAGTGGGTCTGGGTGCTCTGTGTAGGAGTAACAGCATCTCATCCAGGTGGTTTTGTTTAAACAATCAGTACACAACAGACTCTGACTTTTTAAAGTCACTTCTAGTTGTATTTTCTAGAATTAACTTCCAGAACTTGAAGCACAGAGTCTCATCCCTACATACCCTGGCTTTGCCTCAGCCCAAATCCTACAAGCTGAGAAGTTCTGGTTGCACACAAGCAGAGAATGTGAAACCAATCACCTATTATTCAGAAGGTATCCAGATAGCAGTGACAACCTGGACCGTAAGAACACGCAGGCTCCTGAGCCCAGGCAGATGCTTTTCATTTTAATTGCTCTTCCTGTTCTACAGATTACCCTCAAGTCATTTGTCCCGCTCTGTATTCCTTCAACTGCTTGCTCATGGTAAGTACCTGCTTACTCAGCTGTCCTCAGTCACGTACGCAGCTTGCCCACGCTCTGCCTTGCCTGGAAATAAAGCAGCTCCTTCTCAAACTGATTTTGAGAGACACACAGACAGTCTGTCAAGCCCAGGACTGTTCAGTGGAGGGGAAAACAGCACCCAGGCTAAAAAGGCTGAACTGCCCTGTAAAAACACTTTGTAAACCCTGAGGAGGGAGCCTTTGTTAAGTATTAGAGGCTTTAAGCAATGGGAAATCACATGCCTAAATAACCCTGTGGAGTTGCACTCTCATGCCGAGACTTGAAGGTTTGAGCCCTACATTGCAGCGTATCCATCTGCTTGCAGGTTGATTCCGGCAAGAAAACTGAGCTGTGTCCTCCTACCCAGATCTAAAAAGCAGAGGGGTTTTGTTGAATTGCTCAGGTTCAAACAGCCCCATAGAAGTCCAGCTCCTATCAGAAGCTCTAGGATTTCCTCAGTATACATTAGTCTATTGTCTGTTAGAGTCAGTAATGTGAAATTTGGCACCGTGTTTACAGGAAAGGTGCTGAGTGCGCGGTGTTCCCAGCAGTCTGGGTAAGGTACAAAATACCAACTGCTGCCTGCTTCTGGCCCCAGGAAATCTCCCAAGATAGGAAATGCCAGCACCCATACCTTTGTTATTGATGAAAGTAGAGGGATGATTCATTCACACGCATGCAAAAACTTTAATTTTTTCATTATTAGCCTCACATGACCATTTTTGCCACACAGCCTTGAATAACCTGGACACAGGAATTAAATTCGGTTTAATTTCTCACTTGGTATTACTCAATATTAAGTCCTGCTATTGCTCAGATGTAGAAACTTCATTTTACATAGAAGCACCCAGACCTTCATTCCTATTCACAGCACCCCAGTGGCCACAGCAGCTACATAAGGACCACCAAAGTAGAGAGGACACAAAACTTTGGTACTGTTAACATACAGCACATCAGGCGTTTTAGCAAGACTAAACCACAACAGCTACAGCAAAACCCAGTCTCGTGCCCATTTATCACTGCCTGAATCTAAGTCTGTTGCAGCCTGTCAAGTATCTGGAAGCTCTTCCTGCCATCTGTTTCCTTCCTCCAAGGGTGCTGCAGTTTTCCATCACCACTCTCTCGCAAAAAAAGTCTTTATTTCTGTGCATTTTAAGATAACACGCTATGCATTTTGAACCTGAGTGTACAGATTGTAACAGCTGTCATTTGCTTGGACTGATCACATTTACCCTGTTACATCCGTCTGCATCCTCAGTCACACCGAAACCTGCTTTTCCCACCCCTGCGTTGAGCACTAGTAATGTCAAACCCAGCCAGTTAAAACAGCAAGAACACCCCAAGCTGTTTCCAGAACGCAGCGACTCACTGCTCCCATCAAAAGCTGTCATGCCAATTACCAAAGCAATTAACAGCAACTAAGCAGGGAGACAGATTTGTAGAAAGCCTTGCTTGGGTTTCAGCATGGAGCGGTACTTTCATTGCTGCCCTTTGAACACCAGAGTTTACAGCAGATTGTTAACGGTACCTTTCCTGCAGCACTGAGGTTCCTGCAGATGAGCATCTGTCTCCGCTCTGTATGTAAATACTGCCCTTTTCCTCACTTCCTACCCCATCTCAGGAAACAGGCTGCCCTAAATATTTAAGGATGCTTTTGGAGCTTAACAGCAAGTAGCCCTAAATGTCTATCAGTATCTACTTGTAGTTACAATAAAGTCTAGTTTTTCTATAATGCAGGAGGTATATTATATAGTAAACTGTCTTTAGAACAACAAACAACAACCCAGCACCTTAAATTAAAAGTAATACCCTTGAGAAAACAGTGAATTAAAAATGCAGGTCATTTAAATAATTTACTTTTTACAGGTACTAGCTTTGATAACCAAAAACTGGGGATGGATTGGCTGCTTAGCCTTTATTTTCCATTTTGATTTATACTGCAGCCCTCTCACAGAAGGACTATGGGATTTCTCCCAAGAAAACATTTTGATTCTAAACTTAAGGCTAAATGACTTATGGTGGAACATTTACAGTAACAATACCTTTGCAAAAGAGGCAGCAGAAACACTGTGGTGGTAATATCACATTGGGAAGTAACAACTAAAAATCTGTTTAGAGTATACTTTGCAATAGGACCTCAGAAAGCAAAGGGAAACAAAACTACATGTTGTGCACGAGATTTTTAATAATGTCTTTACATAAACTCACTGAAAAACCCCAGGCCAATCTGACCTACATGTTTTAAATAACCTGCTGCTTCAATGTGATGGAGAAGCTGGTATTAAACCATTAAGCTAATAGCCAGGGCTGGCTACTGTTTGGGTTTTAATAAGATCTGGCCCCAGCTGATAAAGCACAGTGAGAAAGAGCTTTGCAAATGGAGGCGTCGCATGAAAACCTGGTCATGGTAACACCAACTCAATTTCTCCTCTTCAAAAAAGGCCACAAAGCCAGCACGCTAAGCTGATTTACTCCATCTATTAAGAGGTATCAATACCCACCCCCACCCGTACTCTAGCAGGTTGTGGGTGCAAAGGCATTTATAGCACAGACGCTAGAGCCGAAGCTTTTGTAATTGTGAAATTGTGCAGGAAAATTGGGAGGAGGGTCTGTTGACAGAAAAAACCCCATGCATCCTTCACATGAACTCCAAAGTGCCAGGCACTGCTTGCCTCCCTTCTTCCACCCTCACAATCTCCCCGCTATGAAAGAGCAGCTTCAGCGCAGCCGTCCCCACGTTCCTCCCCACACGTCGGTACCAAGGGTGTTTGTATCCTCCAGGTTGCCACTCCAGCATCGCTTCCTTCCCATCAGCAGAAAACAGCAGTAATTCACAGCACCACAAAACAGCACACTGGGCTGTCCTTATGAGCACTGTGAGACTGGGAATGCTACGGAGCACAAGATGACCCTACAATTTGATATACGACCATGGGTCTGGCTGAAGGTGCTGCCTCTGCCTATTCGATAAAAGGGCTCTGTCTGCTCTGTCCTCACATTTCCTACCATCTCCTGTCTGGCATCTCTCCAAAGCCAGCAGGATTCTGGACAGCAACAACTAAGATGCTTCCCAGGGGGTTCATTAGGCCACACCTCGAGTGTTGTGTTCAGTTTTGGGCCCCTCACTACAGGAAAGACATTGAGGAACTGGAGCATGTCCAGAGAAGGGCAGCAAAGCTGGTGAAGGGTTTGGAGCACAAGAATTATGAGGAGCAGCTAAGGGCGCTGAGGTTGTTTAGTTTGGAGAAAAGGAGACTAAGGGGAGACCTTATTGCTCTCTACAGCTCCCTGAAAGGAGGCTGTAGTGAAGCGGGTGTTGGTCTCTTCTTCCATTTAACCAGTGACAGGACAAGAGGAAATGACCTCAAATTCCACCAAAGGAGGTTTAGTTCAGGTATTACAAAGAATTTCTTTACAGAAAGAGTGGCCGAACACCGGACCAGGCTGCCCCACGGAGGTGATGGAGTCACCATCCCTGGAGGTGTCCAGAAGATGTGACAATTCAGGACATGGTTTAGTGGGCATGGGGATGTTGGGTTGACAGTAGGACTCTATGATCTTAGAGGTCTTTTCCAACCTTAATGACTCTGATTCTGTGGCAACTCCCATGTCCTGGTTTGAGCTAAATAGAACTAATTTTCTATTTAGTGATTTTACTTTTCAGCTCAGTCTCTTTTAAGTGACTGAACTTGCTGAAAACTGGCAGCATGTTTTCCCAAACAGCGCTGCTAGAAGATATGCTCAAGGTCAGTTGTCTCATCATGAGTGCTTTGTCTGCGCCTACGTGGGGGAGAAGCAGACCCAAAACTGACCAACAAGGTATTCCATCCCACATACGTCATACTCGGGATAAAACCGAGAGAACACGAGGGTCTCGTCCCTTTTTTGCCTGCCTTTGCCCTTTTTCCACCGTTCCTTCCATCTCGACCCTTCCGTCCGTTTCGATCCTGCAGAGACCGAGGCCTGAGCAGAATCCTGCTCATTCATCTGCCGCTGATCCTGATTTGTGTGTCCTGCATCCTGCTCCCACCTGCTGCTGAGTTTGGTCTGGGACTTTTCCAGTGCCCGGCTCTGCAGAGCCTCTGGTGACGTATTCGTCATTGGGGGGAAGGGTGGGGGGAGGATTTGATATTGGTTTTGTATATATATTTGTACTTATTTGTATATATTTCATTATTTTCATATTTACAATATTATTCTGTGGTATTAGTATTATTGTTTCATTAAATCTGTTAGTTTATTTTCCAACCCGTAAAGTCTCTCTCCCTTATTCTTTTCTCTTCCCTTCTGGGGAGGGGAGAGGGGTTAACAGAGAGCGTCTGTCCAAGATTTAGTGGCTGGCCCAGCCCTAAACCACGACATCCTGAGTGCTGCATCTGAACAGGCCCACAGAGAAAGCACCAAGCTGAAGGCTCAACCTTGCTTAATTCCATCATTTTTCCAGCAAAGGCTTATCTGCCTACCGTGACTGCAGCACAGCCAACGACAGCAGTAAAAAGGTACGACAATTTAAGAAATTGAGCTGTCTTCTAGTTTCCTAGCATTTACAGCACATTCAGTTCACATTTTCAGGTTTTCTGCTCAAGAATGCTGGAATTCCTTTAAATCAAATATTCCATAAGATTAAAAAAAAAAAAGTGTGGAATGCTTTAGAACATCGAATTACAGAATGGTTTGGGTTGGAAGGGACCTTAAAGATCATCTAGTCCAACATCCAAAATTTATTTGAAATTCAATATTTATTTGAATACAAGCCCTGTAACACTCTGTATTTGTAGCAACCCACAAAGGCAGCCTTAAAATAAGTCTTTTGTAAAACAACAACCAAGTAGCACAGACTTTTAACTCCTTAAAGGTAGATTTACTTTGGGGAGAGCTGTGCTGTCTGCACAGCCTTAACCATTGCTCGCCGTCTGGGTTTCCCTTGAGGAACATAATTAACGTCAAGTTAAAACCCTACCTCCAGCATCAGGGAGATAATTGAAATCCAGGCAGTCCCAAGACTCATCTCAAATTGAGGAGTTGCTAAACCAAAATGTAAAGCTGCAGCGAGATGTTTGTATTAATTATACCAACCAACCACCAAGGGGCTCCTATCTGAGGGCACTTTTCCATGGATAATTCATGGCAGCTTTTGAATGACTGTCCATAATACGCTGTGCATTCCTCAACAACACGAGCGAGCTGTTACAGCAACTTCTGGCTTCCAGTATGAACTCCCCAAACTCCCCAAAGCAACTCATCTCAACTATTACCTTGCAGTGATTCCTTTGTCAAAACACAAGGGCATTTCATGGTTTAATTTCTGGCAAAATACTGCCTTGTACCACCCTCAAATTATCACTGTCCAATGAAGACACCTATGAGCGAACAGCCTGAAGTGTCAGGCAAAAACATCTCTGAACTTCCTGTTTTTTTAAAAATACCTCAGTATTCAACTGCTTTTTCTAATGCTTCTCATATTTCAGCTACTTTGGATTTTCCCCTTGAGGATCTTCCCAGCAAAGCTTTTTGCAATTCCTCTGTATAAAACTACACCAAGAGTTACACTAATACAGTGGGTAAGTGTGTCCCCTCTGATATGAGTAAATCAATTTAATTGACCAGCTACAAAGTTAATCAATTAGATTAACGGTTGACCTACTTAAAGATAGGGGAAAGTATCTGATACTTATTTTCTAGAAAATAAAATGCAATACAGCATCACCATATGAACAGTCATAGACAATCCAGATAAAGCAGGCTGAAGGCTAAAGAAGTGCACAGCAGTAGAACACTGGGTTCAATGGGGTGCAACGGACTCTATTTTACACTTAAGCATGTACTTGAAGTTTGAAATCGTGAGGAGAAGAAAAAGGCAGCAGGATGAAGGTTTTCTGTGAAATACAGATGGCTATCCGCTCACACTGAGTTCTTCCAGTCTCTTCCGGATTTTCTCTGTAATTGGGGTTTGTGGTTTAATGAGGAGAGAAGCAGCAAACGCTACAATTCCCTGTCCATGGCCAAGCTTGCTTTGAAGACCTCTCTCAAGAAAGACCACATGAACTCTTGTGAACCTGCATTTCACTCTGTTGTATCTATGCCCTCATAAGCCACCTATCCTGCAGCAAGCTACAGCAGAAGAGGTTTATCTGCATTCACCCTCAGCTGTTATCTCATTGCATGCACTGCTAAGAGCCCTTGCTGCTGCCCAGGGATCAATTTATTTGACATCTGATTTTCTAACCCACTTTTTCCTATTCAGCTGACAGCATTTTAGGGCTATCCTTTATTAACAGCTGATTCACACTGTTAATCCAAACTGTTTGTTGCACTGGGAGGAAGGAAAGCTGTGGAGCTTTCACTGATGTGTTTTTGGTTTTGGGATACAAAGCTCCATTGGGAGAAATGGCGCCTCAGACGAAGGTTACGGGTTCACGCTCTGCAACTGCAGCTCAGCTCAATTAGCCACACCACAGCTTCTCGGTCTGCAGTGGGGTCTCACACCTGGAATAAGGCAGTGACTACAGAGCAGAAAGCCTATTCAAGTCTTCTGCTGAAAGGCTCCTGAGGCAGTGTCACGCTACTCAAAAAGCCGTTTGTACTGGAAGCTGGAGCTAAAGAAGTCCTAATAACTCATCGTTTCAGCTGTTCATCAGTCAGACGGGTACACTGACGACGGCTGCACTGTCTCCTGGTGAAATATCCCTTCTTTCCATGCAGTCAATCTGAACATCCTTATTCTAGTTCATATCAGACTGTGTGTAACGTCACTTATAATTAACAAACCTGAAAAGCAGCAAATAATTCTAATTATGAGAGACAACTGAACAAATGATGTCAGGTTTTATGACAAGGCAGTTACGCCAGAGGCGATGCATCAAACAGCTACGTGACATTGAGCTTTCTTCTGAAGAAGCATTCACCTGCTCTCTATTAATTTATGTATTTGATATTTAAGGACTGACAGCGCTGAAAAATGTGTCATTCCATTAGACAGAGAGCTGTCCTGCCTCGGGGGAAACGCCGTTGCTGTAATGAAAAGAGATTTAAGGCTCGTGTGTCGTCAGCCCGGGCTTGCCCTGAGCAGCTGTTCAGAAATCCCATGCAACCATTCCTCAGGAAACCACAGACTCAACAGCATGACCAGAAGTTTCCAAAAAATTAAAAGCATCTCTCATCCCTCCAGAGAACGTGGGTAAACAGAGGAGGACGGACACGGAGGGGAGGCAGAGGGGACAGAGTCGAGGTCAGCTTCTGCTGAGCGCCTCTTGCGTGAGGACACAACAACAACTCTCCTTTGCAAGGTAAATCAGGACGATTCATGCATGGCTTTTGCAAATACATACTTTGAAGGTGGTCCAGAACAGTTCATTCAGTATCTAACATACACAGAAAAAAAAATAGTATTTGTAGTCGTCTTTGCTCCCAAGAGAATTCTTTCCTTCCACTTATGCAAAAATAAAGACAATAAACTCCCATTTTCACTGACTTATTTCATTCATTTTCTTCCCAACTTTCCTCCCCACTGTTCCCGAAGGCTTTTCCTGAGAGATACTCAGTCTTAGATGGCTTCAGCTGCATACTTTCCCTTCATTCCTGGTCCCTTCTGTAAGTTTTAGGGTCTTTTCATGAGATGCTGTCACACAATTTAGTTCCCAGAGTCATCTAAACAGCAGCATTGTGTCAGGACAGCAATTTCAACACCCACAATGCAAGATGAAAGCTAAGAACTAGAAAAACAAATGCTCGGGGAACCTGATTACAGGGAAGCCCAGCTACTAATGCAGTAAGCGGAGCCTCCTGCCATTTCATCTTCTTGATATATCCAGGGATGGGGTATCTTCTCCTGGTCCACAGAAAAGGGTATTCCTGCTCCCTGCTGAATGGAAGTATGTGAGATAAGAGACCCCCACTACTGGGTTGCAGATTGTACATTATTTTCCTAATCCTTTCATCAGACAAACCCCCCACGTTTTTGCTTTTCTGATGCCTGGGTTTGTTTCCTGGCACATACCTATTCCCTAGCTGTGAGGTGCGAAGAAAGCTGGGTCTGCTATCTCCAGAGCAGCGTGCCAGTACTTCTCAGCCCCTTCGCCGACCCCTCTATCTGAAAAGCAGGAGTGTTGCTGGTTGGGTGCCATCCCGGCCAGCTGGCCCTCTCAGCACTCTTTACAATCGTCTCCTATCTCTATGTGACCTTCACAGAGCAAACCGAGTGCAGAGAGGACCAGACAAACAGCTCGAGAAAGGACACTAAAAATATCCCAAACTTGCATCAGTCACAGGACTACGGCCCTGCTGAGAGCACAAGGCACTGCTCATGCTGGGTCGCACCCCTGCTCATCCAGCTCAAAGGGATTTGTGCATCAGCTAAGCTCACGCTCTTTCATTTGGGTTATTTTAAAATGGCAGTGAAAAAAACACAGATTTCTACCGCTGGGTTTTGTCCCATGACCGAAGCAGAGTATTAGGAGGCAGCTCACTGATCCCAATCAGCACTGGTAGAATTCAGTATTCAATAGCTTCCTTGTGCCAGCGCACAACCACATCAAAGCTCTGCCATGGTGGCTCATCCTCCCGTGATGTACTGAGCCCAAGCTTCCTCTCACCAGTTTGTCAGAAGACTCCGCTGAGGACAGCACTTGCTCAGTCCTTACCTTGGAAAGATATTCCCCGCGGATGCAGAAACCAAGCAGTGCAACCTCAATACTGAGCTAGGGAATATCGGGAGCTATCTGGCACAGTGGATTCAGCTCCTTAATTCCCATCTGGTTAAAACAAAATCCAACATTAAGGACAAACGAGGGCTAAAAGGAAGTAAAAGAAAATAAAGGCGGTTTCAGCGATTAAAGGATAAGCAAAACATCTAAGACAGGGAGAAGTTGACAAATGGACATGAAACACAGCACGAAAAACAACTTTTCCACTAATGGGAATGCTCGTCTGCAAATGAAACCCTTTCATCACTCTCAGAAAAGCTGGTTATAATAGGAAAAGCATCCATATTCTCCCTTCAATTTTAAAGCAGCCACTCACAGAAACTCCTGCGCATTTCCCAAGCACACCAAACTTTGGTGCTTTTTAATAACCCGCAACAAAGCCTCCCAGCCGGCCAGTGACCCTCAGGAAGACGGTTTGGAGGAACAGGAATGCGTGGGTGTGTGGAGGACGAAAAGTCCCTTTTTTCCTCGGCTTCCCCGGCAGCTGGGGCTGTGGAAAGGCTGCGGCTGCAAGGGCTGGGGGCAGCTGCTGTAGGACAGAAATAGGCAGCAGCTGTTTGGCCAAATGCTCAGTGGGCTCCAAAGGGTTAAACACTGTCACCACCTGAAACTCCTGCACATGGAGCTGCCTGGGCCCAAGTCAACAGCCTTGCCCCTGCCTGCAGCATCCCTGCTTCCAGCCTTGGGGGCACGGGGAGGGGGATGATAAGGAAAAAGGCTGTGTCATCCTCAAGGATCAGAGAAATTGCTCAAGATTTTGTTACTATGACAAAGGCAAGGAAAACCTCTGAGGGAAGTGAAAGCCCATTAGAAAGTGTCCTGAAGTACTCACTGTGCTGAAAGCCATTGCTCCATCCCATTTGTCCTGTGACAACACTGCATGTGTCAGCCCTATTTCAGACAAACAAATTCAAGCACGTTTCGGTGTGCGATGACACTTGTCTTCAAATATAAGAGATATTTTCTTCTGCTACCACTGGGCAGCTGGAAGCAGCTCCAAACCCCAGAGTCCGTTGCTGCTCACAACAGAGCCTCACCAGCTGCCAGGTCCTCACTGAAGCTGAAGTTTAGGGTTTTTCTTGGTACCCTCTCCTCTTTATGGGGGGCTGATTGTGACCTTCCTCCGCCTACCACCACCATCCACCACACTCCAGTTTCTGTGGAAACCATCTCCCAGCTGGGGCACACAAAGTCAGCAGCTCTTTTTGGAAACAAACTCCTCGAGAGGAGTCAAGAGCAACCACAAACAGCAGCTTCACACCAAAATACAGCCTCAGCCTGGCCTTCCTGTCAGCCACGAGCACAGGAAAAGAGCATTTTGGGGGAAATCCTCTCAGACTGGAGTGAGACAGACTGACCCACTGGGTACACAAACACAGCAGCATACAGAGGGTTACAGGGGCAGAATGGAGCCTAAAGTGGTTTTTAAATTGTGAACTTTAATCCTTCCAGTCCTGATGCGAGGACACTTTGTTTGTTTGTTGAAGTGACCGACATGGCCCTTTCCCAGCTTCGCCCGTTCCATGGGGCCAGGACAGGGCAGATGGAGCTGCTGCCACAGCCCCCTGCATCGAGCCATGGTCACTCACCATCTCAAATAGCTTGCATTCTGCATCTAATGCCAGAACGCATTCCTCTCATCACTCGGCAGTCACATAAAATTTACTGAAGACAGTAAAGAAAGGGATTAACTATTTAAGCTACCAGTGTCTCTCTTTTCCCCATCAAGGGAAAAACCTCTCAGGAGTCTCAGACCTTCAGGACTATGGAGGAAGTCACAGGAAAGAGACTCTGCCTGGGTTGAAGAGGACTGGGATAGAGAACAATTAACTAAAATGGACACTTAAAAATCCAGGGGCCCTGACAGGATGCACCCACGAGTACTGAGGGACATAGTGGATGGACATTGCTAGGCCACTCTCAATCATCTTTGAAAAGTCCTGGAGAACAAGACAGGTGCCTGAGGACTGGAGGAAAGCCAATGTCACTCCAGCCTTCAAAAATGGTAAGGAGGACGACTCAGGTAACTACCAAGTCAGCCTCACCTCCATCCCCAGAAAAGTGATAGCAACATGTCTTGGAAAAGAGGGTTATCAGGAGTAGTCAACAAGAAAGGCAATGGCATCCCAGGGTGCATTAAGAGAGTGGCCAGTAGGTTGAGGGAGGTTCTCCTCCTCCTCTGCTCTACCCTAGTGAGACCACATCTGCAATACTGCATCCAGTACTGGGCTCCCCAGTTCAAGAAGGACAAGGAAATACTGGAGAGAGTCCAGCGTAGAGCCACTGAGACAATGAGGGGACTGGAGCACCTCCCATATGAGGAAAGGCTGAAAGAGCTGGGTCTGTTTAGCCTGGAGAAGAGGAAACTGAGGGAGGATCTCACCAATGCTTGTCAATATCTAAAGGACGGGTGTCAGGAGGACGGGAACAGACTCTTCTCGGCTATGCCCAGCGACAAGACAAGGGGCAGCGGTCACAAACTGGAACACGAGAAGTTCAATTTAAACATAAGGAAAAACTTCTTTACTGTGAGGGTAACAGAACACTGGACCAGGCTGCCCAGAGAGGTTGTGGAGTCTCCTTCTCTGGAGACATTCAAAACCCGCGCCTGGACGTGTTCCTGTGTGATCTTTTCTGGGTGATCCTGCTCTGGCAGGGGGATTGGACTGGATGATCTTCAGAGGTCCCTTACAACTCCCACCACTCTGTGCTCGAGAGCAATCACATCAGTGCCTCCTCTGACACAAACCCTAATCAGATAACCAAGTACCAGCTTTCTAGAGCAGACACAAGGAGTGAACTCTACTTTTCCCAAAATAGGTCTGATACAAACCTGAGCCTTCCAGCCATCACGAAACAATCAACACAACCAGCCGCCTCCCAAAGGGTGAGGAGCAAGAAGCACAGCCACAATAAACCGTTGTACATTAACAAGAGATGCTATTTCTAGTAGAAGCCTGGGCTCCTCATTTCCTTTGACCAGCGATGATAATAGTATTTGGCAACAGAATCAGGGCTAGAACAAAAACACGACCAAAATGTTTATACATAGAACTTAGAGTACATTTTGAAACCTCTGCAGATACTGATTTCACCAAGCCAGTACCATCCCTACTGCCACAGACAAACACAGACCATAGAAGAGTCCCAGGGGAGCAGAGTTAGGGGCCTCCAGGGGAAATGGTCATCACACAAGAACTTTATACCCAAGTAAACCAATTCTGCTGCTCCCTTACATGTAAAGTTCAGTCGCAGTGAAAATCTTAAGGTCAAAACACCGTGCAAAGAACCACCCTGAATTACAAGGAGAAAAGTCAGTTTTCCCTGTATCATCCTCACCTTAAGGTGAATTGTGGCACATGGGCCAAAACTTCAGCTGAAAAAAAACCAAAGCGAGGGTGAACAGTACTGGGATGTTGCCATTAAAGAGGCCACAAGGAAATGCAAGTGCAATGGATAGGATTTGGCTATGATTTTTCCATTTACTTCAACAATGTCACCGCTGTGAAGAGATCCCATTTATCTCATAGGGCTGTATTTGGAGCATGGTATCTCATGACAAGCCATAATCACAATGCAGAAGGATCAGAGAAACCAAAATGATTTCCCAGGAAGAAAGTAAGCAAGCTCGTCATTTTCAGGTACTAAGAGAGATTTTGAAGTCATTGGTGCAGAAGAACATTTCCAATTGCTATATCTGGTCAAGACCATCTACATCATTCATAAGTGTGGCTACACAGAACTGTCAGTCCCCAAATAAATGTCTAGATGCAATAAATGAATAAAATCCCGTGGTATAGCATAAGGTGGGGTTCTGTGGCAAGCACAGTAGCTGGGAAAGAACAAGGACAGTATTGTAGAAATCACCAAATTACATAAATACCCACTTCCTTGTCACTACTATTTCCCACTACTTGCTGTGTTAGCACCCCAAACAGAACACACAGTCCTGCAGCAAACTCCAGTGTTGTTTATTCTGGTGCTTTCTCTGTTTTGGGTGCAAACACACCCATAAGAGCCCAATCACATGAGAACCATCCAGCTTTATATGCCTCTTGCCTTGTCCCACTGAAGTCACAGGTACCTTGCACAAATTATGCTGCCAAAACTGTTTTGTTCAGTAGAGACAACGGCACTAAATCTGTTTCTCTCTAATCAGGTGCTCCACAGGTATTTGTTTTTTTCCAAAGCTATGCCCTTAATCAAGCGCAACTCTTTTTTAATATCTTTTTGGAAGTTAATTACTGGTAATGGGCATTTACTGCTCCAAGCGTGTGGACCACGCATCCTCACAGCTCCCTATGAAGCCAACATCTATCTTCAGAAGGAAAGTAGGCAAGACAAGGAAGAATACTGGGATGCATTAAACCATATAAATCAAGCCCTGCTAGTCTGGAGGAAGCAGACAAGATGTTTAGATACTAAAGCTTTACTCTTGCTAAAATATTTTAAGTTAATACTCATCATAAAGTGATCAGTCTTAGCAAGTCAAGGATGAGATGCTGTCATGAAGCCTATTTTGATCCTATTTTAAATAGAAGCCAGCAGTATTTCCTTACAGTTGGTCGACATCAACAGGATGCAGCTTTCTGCTTGCAAGCACAGGTGACCTCTATCTGGAGGGTATCTTCCAGAACACATTTAAGTGCTCACATTTAGATTAATGTATTGTATGCCCCATTGTTAAACTATTTCTCCATAGCTTCTTTCCCAGGAGCTCATTTTCCTCTTGAAAATAGTCATAAGAATAAAATACCCCCTCAAAACAGAGTTAAATTCAGTAATTACTCCATAAAACAGGAGACCTATTTGAAAACCCCCTTTTCCAAACCAACAGTTTCTGAAAATTGTCCTTTTCCTTTCAAAACTTAGCTAACCAGGCAGTAAAAAAATGTCTTTTTTTTTTTTGTAAACTACGACTGGAACAGTTACAAACTGTATTAATGGTTATCAAGTGTACCTTTTTATGGCAGTGAAAAAACAGTTCCAAATTCCTGAATTAATGCTCCTATTGGACATTTGTTTGGCTTGAGAATCGAATGAGAAAATGTGTGCTTCCAAGTGGGTTTCTATTTGAGGCTTGGGTAACACATTACATATTCAGATGCTGCTTGATTTAATATCTACTCAACTCCCATTCTCTTTTGATGGGAAAGACTCAAAAGCCTTTGGAATAAAGTTTTTCTGACCATGAACCAAAGTTTTATGATGCAGTATTTTAAAAGGAAAATTACATTTCACAATTGGAGCAACATAAACTAATCCGCTTCTTGGCAGAGGAAGTCAAACTGTTCCTGCTAACAACAAATGAAAATGGGCAATGATAGCAAAAGCTGAACTACGCCCTAATCCCCCTCCTGCTTAATACTCACAGGGCCACTGTGCTACTTCAGCATTATTTTAGTTCTGAGGAAATGCATATAAAGGGCAGCAACTGAAAATCAGCTACCTCAAAATCTAAAGTTTCCCCTTATTTTACTGAAATATGAAGGATTTCAGATCCAACAGAATATTCAGGGGGAGGTGGAGAATAGCCCGAGTTCTACAGGAACTTGAAAATTAATGTGACTTTACACCACAGAATGATTTGTGTTGGAAGGGACCTTAAAGCTCCCCCAGTTCAACCCCTGCCATGGACAGGGACACCTCCCACCAGACCAGGCTGCTCAAAGCCCTGTCCAACCTGGCCTTGAACACTTCCAGGGAGGGGGCATCCACAACTTCCCTGGGCAACCTGTGCCAGTGCGTCACCACCCTCACAGTAAAGAATTTCTTTCTAATATCTAGTCTAAATCTACTTGGGAAGCCTCCAAAGTAATCCCACAAAATTTGTTTCTTTGTGATACAGTTTGATAACAAATATACTCTGTCCTGCATGACCAATGCGAACTTGAGCCTTCCATTCAAGTTCTGGTTTTCAAATGTGTCAGAGACTCCAGAAACTCAGTTCTGGATGTTCAACAAGCATCTGAAGCTAAAAAGCAGACACTTACTATACCTATGTGGGTGTGCAAATATATAGCAAATACACTTTTTTTGCAGGGACTTGTCTCTGGAAAAAATGTAACATAAACATGTCTGTTACTCCTTACTTCACTGCAAATACAAAGTTTAATACACTACTGTAATTAAATAAGGCAGAATAAACAAACCATTTAATTCTTTCAAAAAGCCTGTTCCACTAAATTTACGTATCTGTTTAACCCTTACTTCTTCCACCCCCACACGAGGCTATATGAAGCTTCCCCATTTTCCTTTCTGTCTCCCTGTTTAAGATGTTGATAGTAGTGAACATTTACTGGTGAGTCATGATGGTAATTTACTGTAGCGAATGAGAAGTCAAAACAATTACAATTTCTGTACTCTTCATTATATAGCAACAGATTTACATTTAGCTTCCACAAAAACTAAATTACAGCATCTTCCCCAAGACTGAAGATCTCCCAGGATGTCAGAATCAGCATCCATGCTTCTTTAGGGACTGTCATTTTTCTCTAAAAATGGGACCAGCAAGCAAGGGTGCAGAACCAAGGCGTGCTCCCAAAGGGCAACTTACTAAGGGCACATCTCATGTGCAGCAACAGCACATCCATTGGCAACAGCTGGTATTTAATCTAGGAAAAGACAAGTTTATTCTTGAATTTTAAACCTTCATTACTCCTTACTTTCTTACACACACAAGCCAACTGAGACAGACCTACTTCTAAAGCCACACGAACCTCAATGAACAGGCTTGGAGAGGAGTGGCTGGAAAGCT
>NW_010190704.1:10405-17668 GCF_000695765.1 Mesitornis unicolor | reverse complement strand
GGCTACGAGGGAGCGGTGGCTCTGGGCCGGCCCCATCCCTGTCTGGGGTGAGCTTTCCCGCGGGCAGGGAGTGACCCGCACGCCTTGCCTCTCTCCTCTGGAGCTGCCCCTGCCCAGTGGCTGTGCTGCCCTAGCTCCTGGCTGTGCTCCCATCACAGGCTACTGCCTGTTTTTTTCATTCCATCCTTCCAATTTGTTTAAATAACAAACCTTTAGCCCTTCCTTGGCATAACTGTGTTTTCAAGCCTTTTCAAATAGAGTTTTTGGATCTTTTGTTTTACTCCTTGATGATTATCTCTGTTTTCTGTTGTTTTTCTTCCCTCACAGCCAGTCTAGCAAGATGGGTTTCCAGGCTTGGCTGCCCGTTGCCAAAGCAGCTGGTGGTGTTTGGGCTGGGAGACTGGAGCTGTTACTCTGCGGACACAAGTATCACAGTGGATGTGGTGGTGTCCCCAGGTGTCGCACCACAGCGGATAGGCACTCTGGAGCCCTCCCACAGGTCATGGCAGGAGCTGATGCTGCCGGGGTATCAGGAGGGGTGTCCTGGGAGATCTTTCTGCTCTGTGGTGCTGCCTGGTTCTGCTGGTGTCATCCCAAAGCTGCTCAGGCCTGCTGGTCCTCCCCCATGGTGTTTCTCTCTAATGATGCTTTCAGCTTCCTTTTGGCTGCTTTTGGGGCTGGATCTTTCTTCAGTTTTGGGATGTTACCAGCTAGCATGGGAGCAGGAATTTTTCCCTGGTCAGTGTCACTTGTGGGCTGAAAACACATGGTCCCCTGGGCAGGTCTCTGGTGTGGGAAGGTGACTGGAGGACAGATATTTTCATGGTCTCGTTGAAAGAGATGAATAAAGACAACCCTGTGAAGCTGGTCCTGACTGTCAGTGGACAGGTAAAAGAACCAACATCCTTTTTTTCCTGCCCTCAGTCCCAGATGTTGTCACTTCTGAGCTACAGAACTTATCTCAGACTCTCCTTTTCCTTCTCTTTGCTACTCCAAGGCAGAGCCACCTCATGCACCTCTGTTAATGCACATCAGTGCTGTGCCTAAAACCTCTGCACTGCACTGCACTTCTAAAACCTATTCCCTAAACTGCTTTGCCAGAACGCCTCCTGTGTCGTAGGAGATGGGCAGCAGAGGGTGTTTCACTTCCAGTTTTTTTTTACTCTTTCCTGGGTCTGTGGTAGCTGCACAGTTATTTTACCTTGTGCCAAGCCCTTGGATTTAGCATCTCCCAGTTACTGGCTTTGCTTTTCTTTGTTTATTCTGTAGGCACTGGAGATGAAAGCTGGGCTTTTCCCTTGCAGGGAATCTGTCCCTTGCAAGACATCTTTTTGCTCAGTCTTTGTGGATGTAGGCTGGCACACTTGGTGTGTCCTTTTAATCTGATTTACTGTTTCTGCCGCAGCTGCTCCGAGGCGTCTCCAGCAGCACGCCCACCGGCCCCTTCTTCATCCCAGAGACCACCCAGTCACCAGTGCTCCCAGCCAGCAAAATGCCCCTTGGCCAGGATCTGGAGGATTCTACTGAGGTATGTGTATCCTGGAGCCTTCCTCTCATTATTTTACCCTCTCCTCCGTATCTTCTCCCTCACTCCTAGGTGCTCAGTTGATGTCTAGCAGAAACATTTGCTGCCGCTCTCTTTAGTGGAGACCTGGCTAAGCAAGTTTTGGAGGCACAGATTCACCTGTGCTAAAGAAAGTGGTGCTCTCCATGGAAATGCCTTTGGAAGGGTTGAATTTAACAGCCCTTGGTGGGATGATTGATCAGCCTGGTTACTCCTAGCACAGATGGCCTTTCTGCCTTTCCAGTTACCTTGTGCTAGCTGTGCCCCTCACAGCCAGCAGTCTGCAGCAGACCACTGGGCATATAGCAGCAGGTACCTGCGTTGCTCGGCATAGATTTGGGGGCTGATACTGTTGGCATGCTGGTGCTTAAGACTCAACAGGAAGGCGAGCCTGAAAACGCTCGCCATGGGAAACTGATCTCTGGCCCAGCTCACCATAGCCTCAGGTCTTTTTCTTCAGGGCTGATTTGACTGGGACTCTCATCACAGGTTAAGAGCTCAGAGGTGACTGCTAGAGCATCCAGGCCTGGGAAGAAGGATGTCTGCCCACCACTGAGGACCCTGGTGGTACCTTGTGCCCTGAAGACACCATCTGGCAAGGTGGAACCCAGTGAGGCCTGGAGGAAGAGTCCTGTCCCCTCCAAGAAGCCCAAGAAAGTTTTATTTGAACCCACAGCATCTGAGAGAGCTCTGGATGAAGAAGGTAACTCTCGCAGCTTCTAGGTTTATTTTGTAAGTCTTGTCTGAATGATCTGTCAGTGCTGCTGGGCAACATCTTCCCAGCCCATTTCTCTGTAGATGGCCAAGGCAAGGCGGGCTTGTCTGTCTTGGCTTGTGAAATACACAGGACTGCTCCTTAGTCCTGGATATGAATTTTTGCCTGTCGAGGAAAGGCCAGAAATAGAACATGGGATACTCTTAGTGCCAACATTCCGTGCCTGATAATATGCCTCTCATATGCGTAAAAGTGCTTCATAGATGAAGACAAGTATTGTTAGCCTTGTTTTACAGAAGAGTAAATTGAGACACAAGTATCTTATGTACTATGACATTCTATAACCTCTCTGTCTGTTTGTTGCCCTACTAACAGCATAACACTTCTTCTGTAGAAGACATTGGTAACAAAGTATAGAGAATATCACAAGAAATATATGTATAATTAGTGTTATTGTACTGACTTTTCAGTAGTGCCAAGGGGTTTGGAAACAAAACCTTTAGCTTCTGGAATGTGAATTCCAAGTCAGCTCCAGGGTGTGACCAAGTTTGCAGGTAAATGTTTGACAGTAACTCAGTGCTCTCCATGTGAAGTGACTTCTTGGGACTTGGCTTGCATCTCACAAAGGCAAATGTAGCTCCATCATAAAGTTTCTCCTGGTGTAGGCAGTGTGAGAAGAGGGGAAATGAGCTTCCATCAGAGGGGTCGAATGCAGCGGTGACCGCATGATGGCAGTCAAAGGAATTGTGCCCCGCTCTCACCTGTCTTCTCCATTTCTTCTGATGAGACTTTCTTCAAGATTCTTGGTCTTGCACCTTGTGTGTTGCAGGGAGGTAGTTTTGTGGTGGGGGTTGGAGGAAGGACGACCAAAGGGCTTTAAAGCTATGGAGCTGAGCACTTTCCAGGTTATGTCTGCTGGCTGCTTTCTTTATGGAGCCATCTCTGTGTTTCCTCTGCAGATCTGGCGGTGCAGGAGTTGCAAGGTGAGGATCTGGTTCCTAGACCCTCATTTGTCTTTTCGGCTACTTGGTGATGCCATTCCCTTTAATGTCACAGGCCTCTCATGCTTCGTCCTTTATCTCCCCAGTGACCAGGAATAACAAGTAGGTTGTGTGTGTATACTCTGTGTGTTCCTCTCCATGCAATTGCCCTCAGTACAGGTGTTTCCAGTACTGTCAGGCTCTCCAGTTCGCTTCTGTAGCCCTTCTGAATCTCAGGCACACCTCACCTCTGGCATAGCCCTTGGAGTCAAAGGATAAGATGTGGAATAGACTTTTGATTTAAAGGTATTTTTTAGCTGGCTCAGCCAACTGCAGTAGCCTGGGAGAGGAAAGGAGGAGGAACAGAGCAGTATGAGGAATATCTCTGGAAGCAGCTCCAGGCTTCTGGTTGCAGTATCTTAGGCACTAATAAACTGTCCCTGGGTAGCCCTCCCTCATATGGAGTAACACAGGGGAATAGCACAACTGGGATGTCCCTTCTGGGGATGTGTAATCAATGGAGGCATCCAAGCCTGTCTGAAGTGACAGCCTGTATGAGTTCTACCTCCAGCCAGATTTTTTGCTGGCTCCCTCTGCTAGCGATGTCTCTCCTAGTACAGCAATTATTCCCTGAAGCCAACAGGAAATCTTCCTCAGGGGGCTATGTCTCTTGCCATCCCAGAGGGAAGGGATCCAGGGCCCCTGCCTTCCCATTTCTCCCCTCTGATGCTTCAGCTGCCTCTTTCTCCCCAGCAGGGAAGGGAACTGGGGGTGACTCACCTGACTCTGCTTACAGCCCTGTGCTCTGCCCTCCCCAGGCAGTCCCAGCCCTCGGTGGTGCCATGCCATGTGCCTCAGTGACCCGGGGACAGCTGTCCTGATCGGTGGAGAAGGTGTCGATAAGCAGCCCTGCAAGGATGGACTCTGGAAGCTGGAAATTGGTGGGGACTTTAGAGCTGTCAAAGGCAATGGGGGTAGTGGGACTTGAGGACAACTCATGCAGATGGGAGGGAGTACTCAGGGAGGGGACAGCAAAAGTGTCACATCTTCCTAGCATGGTCACCAGGCTGAGCTGACAGGGTAGTGTGCCATGAGAGGCTGTGGGGTTGTATGTGAGAGCCCTCCAGGAGCTAAGTTACAAGCTCTGGAAAGAGTTGAGTGAGTTTTAAGGGGTAAAAGCAACAGCGTGGCTTACAGTCTGTGCATGATGACTGGTGGAGAACTGGTGGATACAATTCCAGTGCCTTGCAGCTTTCTGCACCTCACTGATCCTCTCTTCCACCTTACTATTCCCCACCTAGTTACTGTTCCCCTTCATTCCTTACATAGAAGCATTTTTGTATGAGTCTCCTCTAGCCCTGAATCAAAGGAGAAGAGGAGATGAAGGGAGCAAGGTCTTGAGTACAGATTTTTTCTTACATATTCTTTAAATCTGGAGAAATTTGAGAGCATCTTTGAACTCCCGCACCATCTGTCTGGTGTTGCTCCCACAGACAGTGATTTCTGGCTTCCAGTGGGTCTCCAGCTGCAAAATGCCATGCCATTGTGCTTGCATGGTCACACAGCCACCTACGACCCGGACACCAAGCGTATCTACATCTTTGGAGGCATAAGAGAGAACAAAGAGTACAGCAGCATCTACATTCTGGACACAGTCACCTGGAAGTGGCTCCCCGTGGCTGTAAGTACTGCAGCTCTTCCAGGACAAAAGCATGGGATGGGTGGCAGGTCGTGCCTGAATGTGGCAACCGATGTGCCTTATCCTTACTCCAGTAGTCCTGGTCCATCATTGCTGCAGGTTATCTGAGCTGCTCAGTTGGGATTGACTGATAGCAGAAGGCTGTGTTGTAGGGCCACAAGCTTGGCAGAAACCAGGGGCTGTACCTACAATGAATGAAGCAAGATGAAAAAATGGTCGCTGTAGAGAGCTGTGTCTGACCAAGGTGGTGGGTGGGAGGTGCTGTACAAGCGGCAGAGGGAAATGGCCTCTCATTTTATATGGTGTTGAGGAGAAGAGCTGGTCTTCTCAAACCAGGGACTGCTCTGGGCACAGTAGGTCTCTGAGCTCTTTAGTTGGCTGTCACCTCCTTGCAGAGGGCCCTGTCAGTGAAGGACTCTGTCTCTTTCCTGGCTAAGTCACAAGATGGCTTTTACAGAAGAAGCCTGGATGAGATCTGTCTGTTCTCTGTCGTCTTCTGAGGAAGCTGGGGTAGGAGGTTGACTTCCTTCTCTTACCAGAGCATTCTGGTGGTGTAGAGTACACAAAGGATGTACTGTCCACCCTGTGGCAAAGATCTGCCTGGGGAACCAATAAGGTGAAAATTGAGACTTGTCAAACTCATTGCATGATGTGGGCTCCTTTCCTGTGAGTCATGCAGCAAATAACACACTTCTCATAACAAACACGTGTTGAACTTTTTCTAGGCTAAAGGGAAGTTGCCAGTGCTCGCCTACCACAGTGCAACTATCTACCGCAAGGAACTCTTTGTTTTTGGAGGGACTTTGCCCAAAAAGGCATCACTGCCAGTTGGACTCTGCAGCAACATGCTCTATGTCTTCAATCCAGAGCATGAAATTTGGTACCGGCCCATCTCAGAAGGGGAGAAACCTCTGCCTAGGCTTGGGTAAGAATGTGTTTATTTCAGCCCTCCAAAATAGAGCAGGAAACCTCTGCTCACCTCTCCTCCCACCCCAGTGGAATTTCCTAAATACTAGGTGATTGTTCTCCACTGTTTGATCCTTAAGATAGGGCTATGATTTGAGTGATGTGACTCCCAGGACCTCCTGTCATGAATCCTGAAGGGATTCTGTGCTTGGGCTGCAGTGGCTGGGGGTGGAGGCAGGTGGAGACTGAAGCTGTGGCAGCCCAATAGCAGAAGCCAAGGCTGAAACATCAGTTGTGGGAGTTTGCTGAAGATGCTTTGTTCACTTGCTGCTTCTCTGGCCAGGCATTCAGCTACTCTGCTGAAGAACAAGCTGCTGATTTTTGGGGGTCGGAGGACTTCTATCTACCTCAGTGACATGCATATCCTGGATCTGGGTAAGAAGGCTGTACCAGGTGGATGCCTTGGGAGGGTCTGTTGTAAGGCAAGGACTGGGAATGAGTCATGCTCGATGGGAAGGTGGCATTAATGTTATAAAAACTCCTGACTAGGCAATGGAGATGGAAAACTATGGGGTAAAAAAACCTCCTTTCTGGGGTAAGAGGGGAGGGAATGGGGAAAAAAACAAGAGACTGCCTTTTTGGAAGAAGCTGGGTAACAGAGAAAGCAGGTTGCTGATGTGTCAGAGCATAGAAGTTTTTGTCTAGTGATGAGGCTGAGCTTTTTGGACATTTCACTTGCCTTTCCCCTGGCTGTCAGGTTTCATGGAGTACACCCCAGTGCCCCTCCTCGCAGGACAGCCTTCCGCGCGTTGGTAAGATGCTATTGCAGACCCAGGAGCTATCTGCTTCCTCTGCCGTTTCTCTTTGAAGCCAGCTTTAAATGGTGCCTGTGATCAGACCTAGTTGCATATCTCTGTCCCTCTAGTCAAAATACAGCAGATGACCCCTCTGCTGTGGGACCAGAAATTCCTGTACTGTCCTAGTTGGTGCCTGTAGGGTGTGGAGGGGTACAGACCCCGTATTCTCCCTCGAAATCTGCCTTTCAGGCTAGGGGAAGTTTTCAGCCATGTCCCAGTGAACTGTATTGCCTGCGGTTTGGTTTCTGTGGTACCTGGAATACAACAGACACACAGAGAAGAAGAAACTCTCATACCAGGACTATGCTGTTCCTAAAGGGATGTTATTGCCCACTAGAACAATGACCTAAATCAGACCAAAGCCCAGCTACCCTGCTATCCTGCTCCACAGAGCAAAACATAGGAGTTTTGATAGCTCCTTCTGAGATAATGAGATGGTTTTCAGGCCTGATTATGGCCTGAGCTGCAGAGGACAACAGCTCTCAGGGTTATTCAGCAAGTCAAGGTAGAAGAGATGCAGAAGTTAACTTCCATTTTGCAGC
>NW_010190704.1:0-10374 GCF_000695765.1 Mesitornis unicolor | reverse complement strand
CCTGCCCCCTGCTGAAGTCTGCCCACACCTGCCCATTGCTGGCTGAGGCAACCCCAGCAGGTTTTGCTGTAGTCACCTCTCGGCTTTGATTTGGTCGCAGTTTTCACTCAGCTCTGGCTGTGTCAGACAAGAAGGTTCTGATCAGTGGAGGCTGCAATGCCAAGGGAGCCCTGCAGGATGCCTTTGTCTTCCACCTAGGTGAGTGTCACCTCTCCCTCCTGGTTTCCATAGCTGGAGGTGGCTGTTGGGCTGCAGTGGTGTTTTTGAACACCTGGTCTGGTCCATTTGTTTCATCCTTTGCACTAGGAACGGGTTTGTCAGTATTGATAACTGCTTTCTACTTCAGATACTCTTTCCTGGAGCACAGTGATCCACCACGACCTCTGTTCTGTGCCCCGTGCTGGCCACACATTGCTTGACCTGACTCCTGCCCACCTGACAGATGTTGACAAGGAGAACGAAGAAGAGCACAACCTGCACACAGTGTTGCTCTTCGGGGGCTCCAACTGTGCCGGGACCTTTTACAACAGCACAGTCAAGATCCAGCTGGACCTAGGCTAAAGTACAATACTCAGGGTGAGCCTGGAACAGCAAGGGCTCCCCACCAGCCTGAATACAGACATGGAAGGCAATAAATGAATCCAAGCAATGTAGCAGACCAAGTATGTGTATGTAGGTGACTGGTACTGTTGCACACAAGATCATGGGTTTGTAAAGCCTCTCTGAAAGCTGTGGGTATTGTCCTCTTAGGACAGCTTATATACAGCATCAGACTGGCAAAAATTCCCTCCCATATTCCTGGCTTGGTTCCTGGGCTTGGGTGCCAAAACGTTCAGTGGGATCTGAGCTGAGGCTGCACAGGAACACAGTCACAGGCTTCTGGGTTTCCCTTCCTGCCCTGCATGTTTCTGAGCTGGAGTTCCCGAGGTACCTTCAGCTCGGTAGGTGACTCAGGTTGGGTTTCATTTGGGATGGATGGGATGGGATTTACTCCTGCTGTTTGGGAGGCCCTCACAGTGAAAGCACAGGTGATTCTGGTTTGGAGGGAATTTGGGGTGGGATTTCCTTGGGAAATAATCTGCAGCTGAGGACTAGGAAAACACCTACAGCAGTGTCTGAGGATGGGAGAAGGAAGAGAATGCCATCATTTTCAGCATATGGGATTGAACTTGTTGTGTCTTGCTGACTATGGCACAACTACCTGGCTTTGCTCTAGACAGACCTTTATTATCAAGAGTGCCGCTAGACATAAGGAGGAGGTACAAATCAGCTGTCCAGGTAATAATTCTCTTGGCATTGCAAGGCATGGCAGAGTTGCTGACTGTTGGCTCTTGTAAGACATGTGGGACCCAACGAGAGTTGGGATTAAGCTGCCTTCTGTCAGACTAGCTCTTACTGTTTATACCCATGGCACTGATGATTATGCCACAGCTCTGAGGCAGCTGCAAGGACAAGCAGGCCTGCTAGGTCAGCAGCACACTGCATACACTGGTTCCCTGTTGCTCTTTCTGTAGGTAGTAGGAAGCAGCAGCTCCTCTAGGGAGTCCAGAATTGGCTCAATGTCTCACAGTTCTTTGTGGTCACATTCCCCAACCCAAAGCCATACAAAGGAGACTTCTGATAGTTATGGATGCTTCTGCTTTAATGTGCTTCATGGAAAACACCAGATAGAAATTATTATAGTCAGAAGTAGCTGCAAACTTTCCAGCACAGGCATAGCTCCTCTAAGGCATCCAGGCTACTTCCAGATCCTCTGTCCTTCTTCCCAACCAGACAATAGCACGAGGGCTTCCTGCTGGCACTGAAGTCCTACTCAAACTGTAGCTGTTGTCCTCTTTGACACTCCAGCTTACTTGATTTAATGAGCAGAAGGGCTTCATGCTCGCAGCTCTGCAGGAGTATCTGGCTGCCTGGATGGGTGGCTGACTTTGAATGCCTCCAACTCTAAGAGAGCTTTGTTTATTCTGGTTATTGTGGGATATGGGTCCATGTCCACTTTGTATCTGCAAAAGGAAAAGAATTTGTGAGGTGCTCTTGAGTCAGACAGCCAGTGCAGCAGCGAGCAGAAGGGTAGAGCAGTGTGCTGTGCCTGCTCAGAATGGGAGAATCAAACGGGCTGGGGTACTTTGGCATTAAGAAAAAAAGTTCATCCTTGTAGGTTTAAAAACAAATGCTAGAAGAAAGGTTAGTTAGTTCTTCAGTCTTCACTAGGCTTTTACATAGTGTGCAGCATAGGGTAAGAAGGCATTATGCTTTTCCTGGGAATAGCACAGCCACTACTTGCATAGGTTTAAGGCTTTCACCAAATACAATCAGATTAATCTTTCCCCTGTGTGTAGTGTAAATACAGGGCAAATAGACAGAAAGGATGTGGACTGCAATCAAGGTTGTGTGAGGGCAACCTTAGCTTTTCTAAGGACATAGATCAGGTCTCCTGCAGGGGTCTCTGAGAAGAGAGTCCAGCTCTTTATTTCCAAGAGCTTCCAAAAGAGACAGTATTTATGACACAGGAAAATTCATGCAGAGAAGAATCCATTACTGGATAAGGCAGGCAGGTGGGATGCTTTCCTAGTAGGCACAAGAAGCAGCAGAAGGCAAGCTCTGACACCCCAGCATGAGGAAAAAGTGCCCTTGAAGAGCACCTTAAGCTTAGCCTTAATTACCTTTCAGCATTGTAAACTTGAGGCACCAAGCACAGGTCAGCCATGGAAACCTGAAAATGTAGCAGAGAAAAAAGGTCAGAGTAACTCAGAGCCTGTCCCATTACGCCTCACTGTACGGAGGAGTTGTCACAACAATCCCATTTGTTAATCCAGCATAAATAATAAGAACAATACAAGGAAAGGAGCTTCATAGGAGTCAGTGGTAGAAGAAGCCAGCAGTATTTAGGGAACTTCATATTTACCAGCTGATCATCGTGACCTCAAGGACAGAGTGCTTCTGTGGCAGCTGCCTCTGAGCAAACGAGTCTGCTGGCAAGCTGCAGAGGGAGGCCATGGAGGGAGGGACACTTTGCATGGCTGGGAAAAGGTGAGTAAATTCTGCTTGTTTGCATTGCTGGAGTATCAAGCAGCTCCTGCCAATGTCAAGACTCAATGTGTGACAGAGCCTTTGCACACAGGCTCAGGGACTTGCAGTCTGGAAGGAAGACTGAAGGACAATACAGGTAGCTGCTATCTGCACAGGGGCAGCTGCTCCCATCCCATTCCCCACATCAACACCGCTCTGGGTGCCTTTCAGAGCACACACTATTCTCCAGCATAAGATCTCGTAAGTAGTCTTAGCCCACCAAGGGCTCCAGTTCTTTGAGGCTCCTAGTAGACCATCCTCTGCATCACAGGTTATTGCAGGAGCCTTCTTTTTTACCTGGCTTTTTAAGGAAAGATCCAATTGCCTGCCAAACAGGACTACTAAATGGTAGAGGTCTGAGTGGCCTCTAGCTTGGTAAGGATCAGAACAGCTTGTGTATGTGAGCTCTCTGAAATCTGTCCATGTTAAAATTGGATGAACAGAGCAGAAAAATACAATACAACTTGGTTAAAGGTACCACAGGGCAGAGCTAAGAACTGAACCTGTGTTTCTTGAGCCAAGCTCTGCCCCTATGACAGTACACTTCAAACTCCAAATCTCTTAAAGATGAAATATATACGATCTCTTTCCATATCCTCTAGTAGCAGCCAGATCCTAGATACAGCTGCAGAATCTGGCCATCAGCAGGCTATTGGCAGGGACAAGTAAACATCTCTGTAATTATTTCCAAGTCAGTAATGGCCTAAGCAGGATCTATGCAGCTGTTTTTCTTATGGTGAAGGCACCGCATTTAACTCCAGGCACAGGACGGGATTATATTGTGTCTCCACAACTGATTTCCTTTCTTATTTTATGGAATATACTGGGGGTTTCAGTTCTCCGATGGGACACAACGCACTCAGATACTTACTTCATCCCCCATACAGTAGCGCCCAGCAGTGTGCTTCAGAATCTGTTCCAGTGCTGCAAAGAGAGGTGGTACACCGGAGTGAGGCATTGGAAATGCATTTGAAAGAGACACCAAAGACCTTTTAGACTGGGAATTATGAACAAAGGCATTTTGACCCTGAGCTGAGTATGAAAAAGCAATTTGGGACAGAACCTAGGAGGAACAGAAATCTTAAAACAGCATAATTAGAGGAGTCTTTAGGGTCCTTTTGGGACACGCGGTGATTTCAGCTGCTTCAGGCAATGCACCTGAAACATTAAGAGGACAACGTAGAGATATGCGGAGTCAGGATGGAAAAAATGTAGGAGTTCAGTCAGTTTGTGCCTGTCCAGAAGTGAAGATGAGCCTGCCATTCCAGCACATGGGGGGAAAGGGTTTTGATGAAACAAAAAGCACCATATTTCTCCCAAGGAGGTAAAGAAATACTTTACTTGCTAGATTCTGTGGGAGTTTGCCATCAGCTGTATTTTGTCTGATGATAAAAGCCTACCAATATAGACTGATAGAACTTGAAAGCAAAAGGCACTAGTGTGGGAGCAGCTGGGTGAAAAGAAGAAGTGCTGCCAGCCCTCATGCATGAGGGTGAATCAACTGCTGCTGTGTACAGGATGGCTTCAGGCTTTCCCTCTCCCATGCGCAGCAGTGGAATTGCACTGTGTACAGTATCTTTCCTCTGAGACCCTGAAGTGCTACCAGCAGGGCAGGACCCCAACACACCAGCCTAGGGAGATCTCTTGTTCTGCTTGAGGAGGAAAGTAGGACCCCAGTGGTGCAGTTTTTGAAGAGTCAGTAGAAGTGCTGATCATTTTAGATGTGGGACATACCTTGGAAGCCAAACCCGATGCAGTTCTGGGCCCATTCCATATTTTTCTCCCCCATCTGTTTCAGGATACCCTGGTTCTGTGAAGGCAAGTGATCTCCAGGTTAGATTGACCACTGCTGGCTGGATCTTACCCACTACCTCATCCAGGGGAGATGAAGAGGTATCAAGCCTGAACTCCCAGCCTGAGTTCAGCCCTGACCTCACCCTCACTGAACCATGCACCTTGCTGTATCTCTCTCCTGGGACTGTACTTTAACAGCTGCCAGGGTATCTCTTTGCCTCTGCCCTTTGGATTACTCAGCTGTTGTCTTCCTAAAACATACCAGACCCTGCAGTGAAACTGCATGGGCTCAGCTGTTTGTGGAATGAACCCTGGGGTGCTACAGGGTTTTCTTTGTAGGAAACACTGTATTGTTGCCGTTGGCAGATCAGGAAGAGGCAAACCAGAGATTATGTTTGCTAACACACACAGTCTTAAGGTCTGCCACTCTGTTGGCTGGCATCAATTTAAAGAGACTTTAAACTCTTCAGAGATACAGACTCCTGGAAACCCGTCCTGGTTTTCTCATTTGCATGGATACAACAAGGCAGTACCTGGAGTGGCTGAATGCCAGTAACGATGTGATCTGTGATCATTCTGACTTGGGCTCTTTTCTTTGGATCTTGGGGCAGGAGCCTGGGTGTAGGATGAGTGTCTTCTAGGTAATTAATTATAGCTAGCTGTAATGAACAAAGAGATAAGGGGAGGTTAATGGAAAGCCGAGGAAAAGTTCACATCATGAATACATGGGAAAGGGGAGCTTATCCAAAAGAATACAACAGCTTTTGAATGAAGTTTTTTACCAATCCAAGCCACAGAATATCCCCTTCAATGTCTGCTTGAGACCCTGTTGTCATATAGCCCAGCTGTAATTTCAGGCAAACCCCGGTACAGCCACCTAAGCCAGACTACAGACTGCTCAGTGAACAGGTGGAGTTACGAACCAAAGCTGAACTGAGCTTAAATCCTATGTGCTATGTGCTATTTCTGGCCCCAAGTGGGATTGTTTATCACAAATGCCATCTCTTTTCCATCGCACAGATGAGAGCTCTGGGGGACATGAGGCAAAACCATCCCCTCCAGACTGGCAGCAGGCTGGAATGAATGGTTAACAAGGATGTGGCTGGTAACTCACCGACTGAGAAAGGGTGATGCCATCAATTTTCAAGGCTGGGACTTGCTGCATTGGATTCACTGCCTTGAATTCAGCAGAAAACTGTGAAAACAAACCTGAGATTACTCTATTGCAAAAAGAAATTCTTCATTTTCTTCCTCTAGAACCCAGTTACCAATTACTATTTTTTTAACCTGGCTTTTCCCTCTACCTCACTGCTAACATTTGCAGTAAGTTATGCTGTATTAGCCTACAGCAAGGGCGCTCACCTGATCTGCCTTACTTCTTGATAAACCATCAGTACAAAGCCTGGGATGGGTAATACTGCAGCAGTGTCACCATTAGTGTTCTAGTTCTCCAACTCCATCTTAGCCCATGCTGGCACTATAAGCTGATGGTACTACTAGATGCACAAGTCCCAGCTAAAGCCCCCTTGCATAAGTTCTCGGTGAAAATCTCTTCTGGTAACCCACCCCTTCCTTTGGTAGGCCCTTTGCAGCCCCTTGCTGTATCATTTAGCATCTTTTGGACACCCTACCACCACCACACACACTTTCTGATGTGAACTGAGTGAGGTTGAGTCTGTGTTTAAACTGCAGTGCAGCTTCTCTGAAGTCTGTGTGGCAAATATGTTCAGTTATATAATTCTAAGCAGGAGCAAAAGATCTTCAGCCTTATGAAGTTCAGTCACAGATGTTTGAGAGGAGAAGACCTTTAGTTTCCTGCAGTCATTTCCCTCCGTCCTGCATGCCAGGGGATACTGGTTTAAAACAACTATTAATTACAGAGAAGCAATAAGGAATTCAGTGGCTTTGCCTGTGAACTTTCTAGTGCTGATCCCAATTCTCCTAAGGATCCCCAAGGTCAATGGCCCAGTACCACTGGAGAAAGCAATGGTAGCTGTATCTTACCTGCTGTCCTCCATCCTTCACGAGGTTCACAGGCACCACGTCATAGGCAATCCCTTTCAGAGCCAGTGCTACGGAGAACAAAGTGTACAGCTTCAGCCAGCCACACTGGGACCAGTTTGATTTGGTAATGGGCTCAAGGAAATGTTACCATCTCCATTTAGGGCCCATTCCCAGCCTTGAGATCAGGGCAGACTGGAGTCTGAGGTGGTATTGGGGTGAAAACAAAGTGTAGGGCCCTTCTAGATCATGTAGAAGAAACAGCCACCTGCATCACGTTAGCTTTACAAAAGGAATAATGCCCTCTCACTAGCTGCAGGCTGAGCAAAGCCCCCCTGCCCGTTCCTCTCCCTTCCCCCTGCTCCACGTAGGCTGTGGGATTCCCTTCCCTCCCACCCCAGACAAGTGGGGGAAATGCCTCACTGTTCCAGGATCACGTTTGCTGACCTCTCTCTTAATAAGTGACTGATTAACTGGGTTAGTGAAGGGGAGGTTAGTGCAATAACACCGAGACAATAAAACAGATTATCGCTGGATCTTACCGATTCGCACCCTCCAAGAGCAGGAACTTCGGAAATAGCTGTAAAGTATCGGCTGAGAAGAGAAAGACAGATAAAGTGGTTACATGGTGGGAACACCACAGTACTGTAAGGGGAACAATGCACGAACAGAAGGCATTTCAGGACCTGTAAGACAGGGCAGAGTGAGGTTTGCGGGAAAGAGGGCTTCTTTCTGAAAGTGACTCCTGTTTCGGGCATACAGGTAGTGTCACCGTCATTCATGCTGGCCCTCTTAATATTTAGTTGCACCTGATGTTTCCAGCAATGCATAAGCAACCTTAAAATTATCCCCTACAAAGCTTCCCTCTTTGTCCCTATCAGGTTTTGCTAACTTTTATCCCATCTTGGATTTTTAAAGCAAATTCCCCACTGATTATGCCAAGCAGCTGCACTGGGTATTTGCATGGTATTAAATGGCTTTTCCAGCCATGCAGGGCAAGGCCAAGCCTCTTCCCAAATAAGAAGAGGTACTGCTGTTCTAGGCGAATGCCAAGAGGGCAGACAGCTCATCTCTACCTGAACTCCAGCACCGAGGCAGCTTTCACAGACCCTTCCACCCTGTCCAAGCTCTCACCTTTTCAGATGCCATGGTCAGTGTGTGCAGTCTACTCCGGGAAATAAAAAAAACCCCGTCTTTGCTTTCCTTTTAACTCAGCTGGGATGGGGGAAGGCTTCTCTCCTCTGGCCAATGAGTAAAGGACTATGCCCTCAAACCTGTGCTCAGGGCATGAAAGCCAGCCAGATTCAATACTGAGCAGCTGCAGTCAGCAGTAACTACATCCCCGTGCACTGTGCCCCAGCTCTGATATCAGAACCATAAACCAGCTTTGAGGTGGGAAGCACATTTAGGAACTATCCTTATTCCCCTAGCTTTTTGTTCAGAAAGAAATATGATAACCAGAGAGCCTGCCAGGCTCTCAGCAGTTGCCAATGCAGAAAGATAGCCCTGGGGGATACGAAAAGGAAACCAAAGCCATGAGCAGAATTTCTGTTTCATGAGGGATCGACTGCCAGCTCCCTGAGCAGGTGCTGCCTTCATGAGGATGTCCCTCAGGGTGCTCTGGTGGCCCTCCTTGGTGCTGAGGGTTTTCTGCGTGTCATGCCTGGGAGAGGCTTCTCCTATTTGTGCAAAATATGAAGGTCGCTTTTTTGTGTTACGGTCTTTTCTTTCCACACAGGAAACTGGTACTCAGGCATATCTCTAAATAATCCTGTAATCATGCCTCTCCTTCCTTGCATAGATCCCGTGGCATGCCAGGCATCTGTGTCTCCACCCTCCCAGAATGCATAGAAATTCCACCAGAGACTGACAGCAAGGCAAAAAAAAAGGCAGAGATTTGCTCACTGATACAGAATCTGTCAACAGAAAACCAGAGAGACCCCAAGGATTTCTGTCCTCGTCCTCTTTCTAAACTTGATGCTTCTCTTACAGTTTAGATTGGTTCAAACAACTTTAAATGAGGTATGCATCTGGTTAAATTACTCTAGTCAAAATTTATTGGACAAATGGTTTATGAATGAGGAGGGAAGTGACGGCAGCATTGGCAACACTTTTGTGTACGAAGTATTTACTGATTTTCTTAAACTCTCTGCTGCTGGAATCAAAGCATCAGAAATTTCAGCTATGCTTTTCTTCACATCTAGCCCGCTGTGTTGCAGGAAGAAGGGACTGAGACTTCAAAAGGGAAACATACAGCATTTGTGACATGTTTTCCCTGGGGACCTTGCTGATGATTTTTTTTGTCTTAGAAACTCATGTCCTTCACCACAGCTGTTCTGGACTCTGGACTCTGAGCTGGCAGAGACATTTATTCTGATCCTTTCTAAGGTTCTTTGTTGTTTTTGCAGCCTGCACTATAAATTGTAATAAATTGTGCTACGCTAATTGCTTCGCTCTATAATTTCAAGGCTCTGGGGGATTTTACCAAAAAGAACATGGAAAACAACCCACCCCTCAGCTGGGAACTGCGTCTCCAGAGGCTGGGGCCTGGAGTGATCTCTTAAATTCACGCTGGGTTGCTCCCAGTGGCAGGCGAAACAATCAGCAAAGTAAGGACTAGAGACAGCAGGAGCGCTTTGTCCTCAGTGGACAGGTCCCGCAGTGACATTCGTCTTCCTCAGAGGAAGGTCTGAGCACGGGCCAGGGGAGTAGCGGAAAAGAACTGCCTGTGTTTACAACCCCGTGGGGTACAATCCCCATCAGCTGCAGGTTAGAGCGGTTGGAGCTGGCAGCATGGCAGGGGGACAATGTTTGCTTCATGTCTACTGAGATTTCTGTTTTGGTTCTGTTTTCATGTCCAGCATCAGTGGTGCAGTGAGGAAAGTTTGGGCTTAAATCCCAACCTAGAGTAAAAAAATCTGGGAAATGCATTTCACTGTTGAGAAAGTTAGAAGAGACACCACAAACATGTGTTAAGCATTGAGGTTTCCAAGCCTGTCCACTTCAGTATGGTCTCCTCTGGATACCATCTCCTTCCAGGCTATATTTGGGATTCACTTGAAAAGGTAAAGTCTTTTACCCCTTTCCTGAGACCCATCACTCCAAGCAGCCTGCACAGATGAACCAACGCAGAGCGGCCATCTGTGTGGGACACAAGAGGGAAACCTGCTCCTTGGAGGCTTGCACAGGGGAAACCTTGGTGTCTGAAAGGCACCACTTGTTTTCTGCTGGCTTGAAACATAAAGGTTAAAGCAGAAGGAATAGGTTTGGTCCTAAATGCTCAGTATCTCTGCAGCAGGCATTGCTGTCAACAACTCATATGCATAAATTATCTTAAGCAAGCACCACCGCTGAGTTAAGTTTTATTTAGCGTGGGGGCACATTCCTTGCTCCCCACTGAGACGGAGTGGGTGAAGGCCGTGGCAATGGAAATCTCTTTGAGAGGCGCCCTCGGTAACCACCTTCCCGGGCAGTCCGGGGCCCCAGAAGCTGCTTTAGGCCGCGATCCCC
>NW_010190703.1:8807-9068 GCF_000695765.1 Mesitornis unicolor | reverse complement strand
GTGGGGGAGAGGGGGGTGGGGCACGACAACAGAGCCTGGAAAGAGATGGGAACTTTGCATGAGGGAACATTGACTGCAGCACCAGGCATCTACCTTCACAGAGTAACATGTTAAAAGATTAGAGCTGGTGCGGGCAAGTGCATAGAATCATAGAATTGTTTAAGTTGGAAAAGATCCTTAAGATCATTGAGTCCAACTGTTAACCTAACACTGCCAACTCCACCACTAAACCATGTCTCTAAGTGCCACATCTACACAGCT